>NC_031502.1:30074455-30131895 GCF_000237925.1 Schistosoma mansoni | reverse complement strand
TGAAGGACTCTGTAGACACCCAACTTCGAGATCAACAAGCTGGATTCCGTAAGGATCGGTCGTGCACAGACCGAATTGCGACACTACGGATCATCGTCGAACAATCAGTTGAGTGGAACTCGTCACTATACATTAACTTCATTGACTACGAGAAGGCGTTTGACAGTGTGGACAGGAAAACATTATGGAAACTTCTTCGACACTGTGGAGTTCCTCAGAAGATCGTCAACATTATCCAGAGCTCATACGACGGACTACAGTGCAAAGTGGTGCATGGAGGACAGATGGATTTCCAGTAAGGATCAGTTTTCATGTCTCAATCCTTGGAAAAGAAAGTCATTTTATGGTCAATTACGTATACTTACCATGTGGTGATTTTCTGATTGGCTCACTGTATCCTATGCTTCCCTAGGAGGGTTAATTAGGGTAAATAGTATTGCAGTAGCAGACCATCTTAGAAACAAACGCATTAAGTATGAAGTTTAAGAGAATTTCGTAGCACATTCTTTATCAATCCTCGACATAGACAAACAAAATAAAAACATGCGCAGTCGATAAGAGTTTGAAAATACCACAGGTATTCGGAGTTTGACAGCGCATTAATCAGTAAGACTTTCTATTATGAATTGTACCCACCAAGTGAAATCAAAAGACATAAGCGAGGACGTTTGATGCGTTATCAATATATCGTGGATTGACTGATCTAATCTGGTTGCTGGGGTTGTTGAGCACGTCGTTTCCTTTCGTGATCTAGTGCGGTTGCATGACCGAGCGCCTTCAGCTAGGTGAGTCCACTAAAACTAACGTGGTGAGCATGCATTGCCGAAGAATTACAGAGCTATTTATTTTGGGGATTTACTTACCGCTACAAGTTCAATAAAATTTTCACTTAGTATGAAATCAGTATGCTACGAATTCTTGTCGCTTCTTAACTTTATTATCACAATTAAATAGTGCTTTTATCAATGTAATATTTGAGAAGTTACAATATAGTGATTATTTAATTTTCAGTGGTCAAATAGTTTTGAATAACTCATTTAGATCATTTTAGTTGTCTAATTTTGATTACCTTTCGATACAAGAAATCATTAAATGCTGAATTCATTCATAGATATCGTCAACTTGCATGTTAAAATCACAATACACATTTTTAATAACTTATTTAATAATATACTTTAGAAATCTAAGTAGGGATTAGTCGGCAAGTGTTGTTTCTAGTTTGTAATTACTTACTAGGCGGCAGATAGTGTGTTGACTAGTCCCTATTGGTTATTGAATATTATTAATCGAATCATATTTCAGTGACTCAGCTTAATGTTCGACCCTTCTGATACTAAATGCTAGTTTATAATCGGCTGGAAACTCCAAGCCTAGATTTCTAGCTAGTTGGCAGCTATTAACATTTATCTTCAATCTTTTGAATTTTAATCCGGTTAATTTTCATTATGTTTACGATATATATGGCATAAAATATGTATTCATATTAGTTGTTAAAATTAAAGAACATTTAGCCATTTACTTACTCGTAACATAACATTTGAATAATGTGCATTTGTTAACGAGAATCATATTTAAACACAGTTTGAGTTTTCCCTTATGTTTTATTTCATTTGACATTGCAAATCATGTGATCATATAAAGACACCAGTTATTTGAAAATGCCTTAGAAATTCAAACAAGATAAACAGGAAACAAATGATTAACATTCACCATTACCAAGAAATGTGCCATTATTTTTAAGTCATTTCAATATTTCATAGCATAGTTTGTAATTAGAATGAAATCATTTATTCGCCTTCGTTTGTTATTTTGTAAAGCATATAAAGTATGTAAAAGTACCTGATCTGAGTGTTTTAGTCATTTGTATAAGTTACTGCTAATTTTATAGGTAAAACAGCTATATATGTATTCATAAACTCCTGTCAACAATTTGGTCACATGTGTTTACCACTTTCATAGTTAACTTTTGTGATGAATTTTAATAATTTCAGTTTATTCAGCATTGAAAGTATTAAGTAATCGCCACAGGATAAAATGTCTGCTTATTATAAACCGGTAATTTATTAGAAAAAATGTCAAATGTACATTAATAATGAAATAAACTAACAATAGTGTTTTGCTTTCATTCATAAAATCCTCTTTGAAATATCATTATAACCATCTATTGTCACCTGACTAGATCTCATGCGGATTATTCGGTTTCAACGGCATATTGAATGTTCACTTATTGAAATGTTGATTTTATTTATATTAAATGACATGTCCAATTTATGTTATATATAGTAGTTTCATGTGAAGAATGGTGTATTTTAACAATTTCGGATAAATTTATTTGTTTTAATAGTTATAAAAGATATTGATAGTGTAAATCTGTCAGAACAAAATTTACATTTAATGTATTATTTAATAAGAGAAATACTTCTTCGAAATAGGGATGAAATATAGAATTCTTCTAATAGAAGGAAAATACATTACAAATAATCAAAATACGAATATATCGGTGTAATAACAAGGTAATGAGTAATGTGTTTTATATTGATTAACTGACAGGTTCTCTACTATATTTAACCATAAAAGATCTTGACGACAAACCGAAATAGAGTAATTGAGTATCGAATGAGGAACGTATTCCCTTTTGTTATAGGAAACAGAAATATGTTCAGAGTATTAACAATTTAATTTATGGTCACAATGATAGTCAGCAGGCAACTATAATTACATTCTGATGCAAATTATTGTGTGAGTTTATTAACGGTTTATTAAGACTAAATTTTAGATAATGCGAATCAGTTGATCAAGAAGAATTTTCTAGGTGAAGCTTTGGCTATTTCATGTCATTCAACAGATGAATTATGAATACTTACTGCATTTATACTCTGATAACTCTTTGTTTCTAGAATGAGTTAACTTTTAAGCCCAATTATTTAGTATCATCTGTCATGTGTTGATGTGTGGGCGAGAGTGATAATCGGTCGTTTAGCTGAGTCAGACATGTAGGTAGTGTGACAGGTGTTGTATATGTTATATATTCCCCTATCCTTATTGTGTATTGATTATTATTGATAAACTGTTCTTGTTGTTGGATTGTGTCGGATTTTAGTGTGGAAATATATTGACGTTCTTACTTACTTACTTACTTACTTACTTACTTACTTACGCCTGTTACTCCCAATGGAGCATAGGCCGCCGACCAGCATTCTCCAACCCACTCTGTCCTGGGCCTTCTTTTCTAGTTCTTTCCAGTTCTTGTTCATTCTTCTCATGTCTGTCTCTATTTCTCGGCGTAATGTGTTCTTTGGTCTTCCTCTTCTCCTTCGACCTTCAGGATTCCATGTGAGGGCTTGTCTTGTGACACAATTGGGTGATTTCCTCAAAGTGTGCCCAATCCACTTCCAGCGCTTCTTCCTGATTTCTTCCTCCGCTGGAATCTGGTTTGTTGTCTCCCACAGTAACTTGTTGCTGATAGTGTCTGGCCATCGGATCCGAAGTATCTTGCGTAGACAGCTGTTAATAAACACTTGTATCTTCTGGATAATGGCTTTCATAGTTCTCCACGTCTCTGCCCCATACAGAAGAACTGTCTTGACATTTGTATTGAAAATTCTAACCTTGGTGTTGGTTGACAATTGTTTTGAGCTCCAGATGTTTTTCAGCTTTAGGTATGCTGCTCTTGCTTTGCCGATCCGCGCCCTCACATCTGCATCTGATCCACCGTGTTCATCAATGATGCTGCCCAGATATGTAAAGGTTTCCACATTCTCCAAAGCTTCTTCGTCAAGTGTAATTTGATTGGTGCATGTTGTATTGTATCGGAGAGTCTTGCTTTTCCCTTTGTTTATATTGAGGCCTACTGCTGCTGAGGCTGCTGCTACACTGGTCGTTTCTCCTGCATTTATTGTTGCGTTTGTGATAGAAGAGCCAGATCATCCGCGAAGTCTAGATCGTCCAGCTGCATCCTGCCTGTCCACTGTATCCCGTGCATTCCTCCAGATGTTGACGTCTTCATGATCCAATCGATCACCAGGAGAAAGAGAAAGGGTAAGAGTAAGCAACCTTGCCTAACACCGGTCTTTACCTCGAATTGTTGCGATTTGGTTTGTACACGATCTATCCTTACGAAATCCAGCTTGTTGATCTCGAAGTTGAGCGTCCACGGAATCCTTCATCCTGTTTAACAATACTCTGTTGAAGACTTTTCCTGGTATTGAGAGGAGAGTGATGCCCCTGTAGTTGTCGCACTTGCTGAGATCGCCTTTCTTTGGTATCTTGATGAGAAGTCCTTCTTTCCAGTCTATTGGTACTTGTTCTTCATCCCAAATCTTACTGAAGAGGATGTGGAGTATCTTGGCAGTTGCTGTTACATTTGCTTTCAGTGCCTCTGCCGGGATGTTGTCTGGTCCCGCTGCTTTGCCACTCTTGATTTGTCTAATGGCCATGCTGATCTCTTCAATTGTTGGTGGGCCAATATCGATTGGGAGGTCTGTGGGTGCTGCTTCGATGTTGGGTGGGTTCAGTGGAGCTGGTCGATTCAAGAGTTCCTTGAAGTGTTCTACCCACCTGTTTCGTTGTTCTTCAATATCGTTGATTACTTTGCCTTCCTTGTTTTTCACTGGTCTTTCTGGTTGACGGTAATTTCCAGCAAGTTTCTTTGTTGTATCATACAGTTGTCTCATGTTTCCCTCTCTTGCAGCCTTTTCCGCTGTCATCGCTAAATCTTCCACATATTTACGTTTGTCGGTCCTGATTCTCCTCTTCACTTGCTTGTTTGCCTCTGTGTATTCGGCTTGTGCCTTGGCTTTTTCTGCTCTTGTTCGGCTGATATTGATTGCTACCTTCTTGTTCCTCCTTGCTTCAATTTTATCCAGTGTACCAACAGTGATCCATTCCTTGTGATGGTGCTTCTTTTGGCCCAGAACCTCTTGACATGTTGAAACGATTGCCTCCTTGGTACCTTTCAAGTTGCTCTCCATGGTAGTCCCCTCTCCATTGAGTAGATCATGAAAGGCCTCGAACCTGTTGCTGATGGCTATGTTGAATTTGTTGAGTTTGTCAGCATCTCGAAGAAAGGCCGTATTAAACTTTTGTGATGTTGTACGCGCTGTTGTCAAGTGTTTCTTAAGTTTTAGTTTCATCTTGGCGACCAGCAAATGATGATCGGATGCTATATCAGCTCCTCTTCTGGTTCTCACATCCTCCATCGTCCTCCTGAACTTTTTGTTGATGCAGACATGGTCGATTTGATTTTGTGTAGTGTGATCCGGTGAAATCCAAGTGGCTTCGTGTATGTTTTTGTGTGGGAATATGGTGCCACCTATGACCAGTTTATTGAAGGCACATAGGTTTGCAAATCTCTCACCGTTTTCGTTCCTTCCTCCCAGTCCATGTTGTCCCATGACGTCTTCGTATCCAGTGTTGTCCTTTCCAACCTTGGCATTGAAATCTCCCATCAGAATGGTCAGGTCCTTGGTTGGGCACTTCTCGAAGATTGACTGCAGCCTATCGTAGAATTGGTTTTTAGCGTCTTCATCGTAGTCGTTGGTCGGCGCATAGCATTGGATGATGTTCATTGTAATGCCCTCTCTCTTTGTTTTGAAGGAGGCTTTGATGATCCTCGGTCCATGAGATTCCCATCCTATAAGTGCATTTTGTGCTTTTCTAGACAGCATCAGTGCCACTCCTTGTGTATGTGGGGCATTTTCTTCTTCATGACCGGAGTATAACAGAAGTTCCCCTGAAGACAGTCGTTGTTGTCCAACCTGCGTCCAATGTGTTTCACTGATTCCAAGCACTTCCAGGTTGTATTTCCTCATTTCCGCAGAAATTTGGAAGACTCTGCCGGTCTCCCACATTGTCCGGACATTCCATGTACCTATAAAAATTGTCGCTCTGGTTGTAAGAAGGTGCATCGGCCTCATGACTTCCGAAGGAACTCGGCTTTCATCATGAGACGTCATTTTTCCTTCTACTCCCAGGGCAGAGTTTGAATGGTTTGAATGATTTTTTCTGGTTAGCGTTTTTTTAGCGAGTTGATTTTCTACGGGATGGGGTCGCTAACCCCATGCCCAACCCTCCTCCTTTACCCGGGCTTGGGACCGGCAGTAGCCCCTGGAGGAGCTACAGGCGGAGTTATATTGACGTTCTAGTCAGGCTAATCTCGTGTTCTTGATCTGAGTTGAGTTGAAGTCCTGTAGAATAGACACTGGGAGGGAATCTGGTGTAGATATTCGTCTGAGGTAAATTAGCGTCCCACATACGTGTAAAAAGTGGAAGGACTGTTATAACAAGAAACCCTAGCGTTATAACAAGTATCCTACCGTTTATAACATGTGTATCTGAAATAAACAGTGATCCACTTAGTATAAGCTGAGGGTTCGAAAATTTTATACCTATTATCATAAAGTCTGTATTCGGAAGATATTTACTATTTGAGTTTAATGATTTTTAAGATGAGATGTGTGGAATGACTGATTACACATGCAAAGGAATCATAGATTGTCAGGGATAGGAAAAAAGATTTATCCAACAGGGGATATTATTGGTCTTTTTAAATATTTGTTAATGTAAAATATTTGTACTTTTTTAAGTCATAAATCAAGAATGATATCCTAGCTGTCTTATTCAGTCAATACCGTTATTCTGTAGATGGCGTCGAGTCTTGATTGACTATGATCAACATTACAATAAGATTACGCGCCCAAAAACGACTTGGTCCGTTTGATAACTCGCAAACCAGAAGACTGTAACTGGTCCAGATAGAGTATATTTATTGGCGATCTCGTGGTATCTAAAGAATACCGAGACGTGCCAACGAGCACAGGCAATTAGGGCAGAGCGTAAGAACGTTCGAGCGAACATGGCGGACGACCGGACGAAAAGTGACTTTGATACAGTTAAACAACAACGAGTACGACAAAACAATCACTGGTACAATTGGTTATAATAATAATTGTTTCCATTACACCAATCGCGTTCTCGTCGAAAAGAGCAGGTCACTACAATTCATATTCAGTCAATCACCTTGATAACCGTAGTTATAGAAACCCCACGGTTTTTGAAATAAGAAGCGGAAACTACAATTGATTGGCGGATTGCGTAGATCACAAAGCTATAGGCACATCGAGCGAATTTGAAGCAAATAGGCGAATGTGTGTATGCGAGCCAATACGGAGGCAAATTTATGGTCAAATCGAATAAGGTGCAGCTAGGAAAAGCAAAGGCTAATAGTAGGATTCTAGTACAAATATACAATAGAAGAGAATGATTCATCGAGCGATATTTAAGCTGTCAATACTTCAGCTAGAGTCTATCGTGTGATCAAGCGTTTGCGTTTATACAGATATCGTATTGATCATAATAGTACAAAGAAATATGAGCATTGTTACTGTTCGAATAATATTGTCTGTTAAGTAAGTTAATAAAACGGCTTAATCAAAATTTAAACACATTCGAAATTGATTGTAGGAGAGTTTCTATAGTCCAGTAGTAACATGATCATTTGTAATGTAGTTATCTCGAAAGCAAATGGTTTTCGTTATTTAGGCATAACTATTCAATTTAACAGAAATTGTATGACATCAAAGGTCTTATATAATGTTTTGTATATATATGGATTGTTAAGCATATTTATCGTACAATTATTCCCTCAAATTCATCAATAATTTCTACTACAATTTATCGGCTAAGTATTTCAACTCTTAGTCAATTAGTTTCCGTAAAATCTAAAATATTACAAAATTTGTGGAGGAATTATTTCGCTGTTAAAGTTTTCTCTGAATATCAATAGAATGTTTCAGGTGATTTTAAATTATCAGTAAACAAAACTTTGAAATAATGATTTATACATGCAACACAATAGTGGCTATTCATCATTAACATAATGCTATGAATTAGTTAAAACTGAACATTTTTGCTAATTTATATAAGAATTATGTTCGGTCAAACATGAAATGAAAACGTTATCGTAGAACCGGTAACCATACAACGTTGAAAACACTGTTCCTTGCCAGGTCAATGAGGTTAAGCGATGTTTGGTCCGGTATGCACTTGCTCAGGTGACCTCCTGGGGGCACCGGGTATTACCGGCTTTTGACAGCAAAATCTAACTCAGGGCCTTCATGTAATGCTGCTGGATAGTGAGGGCAACCTTACTAGCTTGGGTTCAAACCCCAAAGCTCTCAAATCTAGCGGGTTGCCCGATTCCTATACTTATGTATACGAACTGCATGAATCCCGGCTTGTACATTTGTGCATGTATGTATATGCAAAGGGTACGCGCCAGGTTCTCAAAAAGAAAGTAAGCTCAAATGTCTGCCCTATGCCTAATAAAATCATACGTCTAAACCAACAGGTCGAATATATAATAAAAAGATGTGGTGGCAAACACTAGGGAGAGGTTGTAGTGCAATGCTTCGCTAATTTTTACCTCAATAACCGTTATAATACAAATCTTAACGGTGCATGAAATCAAAAGGCAAAGACAAGCTGCAACTACAGTTTATTATCAAATGACGCAGGCTACAAAGCTACAAGCACATGAGTGAGTGTCAGCGAGCAAGCGCAAGCAATTACATAGGCAAATTTATGGTCAAATTGTATGAGGGCGCAGCAAGACAAAGCAAAAGCTAATAATAGGATTTGAGTGCATACATATATGGGGAGCAGATGAATCATCGAATGATATTTAAGCAATCTACGCTTTGGCTAGAGTCTGTCATGTGCTCTAGCGATCATAACAGTACAAAGATATATGCGAATTGTTACTATCCAAATGACAATGTCAAGTAAGTTAATAAAAAGGCTTAACCAAAATTAACCATAATCGACATTGGGTGTAGGATAGTTGAAATAAGGTGACCATCTGGAAGTGTTTGTGCTTATGTGTGTGCCATGAAGTGCGAGAGCGAAAGCATTTGTATTAGTGATATTCATGTGAGGCGTAAAAGATTCAATTGTAACCGGTTATTTCGTAGGGAGAGGTGATAATTCATACTTCCACGTAGGTGAATATATCTATATGTATGCTATGGGATGCATGAGTGGAAACTTGTGTGCTAGCGGTATGCATGTAGTGCATATTGCTCACAAGGTGATTATACCTATGTGTACGTCAAGGAATGGATAGGTGTAAAACTTATGTGCTACTAGTATGCGACTTCCGCGGATCAAGATCTGGGGATATCGATTTCTCTATTTAATCACCTCCACACTGTGGGTTTGTGAGCACTGCAAAGCAGAGATTATTTCTAGACAAGCCAATCGGCATCACTGTCCTAGGCTTGACCAACATTGATAGGGCTGGAACACCGCACCTTATCAGTCAAACTGATACTATTACTTTTTAAATTAAATGAACTAGAAAAAGTAATGCTTTTGACATAAATAGCTAGGCATCTGAATTGCAATTAGATAATAGTTTTGACTCAGATCAACATTATTTTGACTTTTTACACTTCAGTATTATTGTGATCCTTGCAAAGTGATCGATACCTATTCCTATTGGTTACTATAGCATTTAAAATTCTCTATTTACTCGTTTAGTTGTCTTTCCACCTCTTGGTCGTTTGTGCTTGTCATTACTATGATGTTGTTTATTTCTTACTCGTCTGTCTTGTCACATTAGACTTACTTTTCATACTAGAACCATTTTCCGTTTGTCTGTAGTTTTGACCTAAACGTATGAAATAAAGAACATTTCGGAAACTCGCCACATTCGCTTAATACATGTGAATACTTTTATTTAAGTCTGTTTAGCAAGCCTAATTCATTGAATACCAAAAAATGATTAAATCCATGAAATTAATTGGATTATTTCTACAATATCCTTTAGCTCTTATTTGAAGTAGCATTTTCATTTAGAATGTTTAAGGTGAAACAACATTCTGATTTCTCAATTTTAGGAAATGGTGAGTTTCTTGCCAGTTAGTTTTTAATGATGGCTCTACATTATTAATATATAGATGATTTACAGCGATGGAATAATACTTGTTGAGTAGTTGGGTAATGTACTAATTGTATGATGTTACAGCGTGTTAGTTTTGTCCGTAACTAACCAATCAAATCGTTGCTTAAGCTCCCACCGCGTTAATCTGGTCTGATGTGTCTGTAGACTATCCCTGTTGCATATATGACCTACCAATTGAAAGACATTATCCTATCATATCATTGTGACTCATAATTTTTACTCATTGCGATAAGACACGCATTACTGGTCGGTATGTGCTGTGCGTTTCACTTGACTGTAATCCCCTTAATTACTATACTAATCTAGTTGTTTTTACGTTTAGAAACAGATAAAGTTTAAAGCCAAGTTGTCCGTGTTCTGGCTATAGCTTTCACATAGACTCTGGGATCGCCAGTATCGCGTTTACAGTTTTAATAGTATATCTGTCAGACAAATTAAATCCTACACAGTGATTATAAAATAATATTAATTAAGAGGGTTATTATTGGGAAGATCCAGAAAATTCCTCGAAAAAAGCTAGAAAGAGCTCTAAAAACTCTGAGAAACATTTCATCTAATCAGCATTTAATAGGAGTTTCGCCAGAAATATCTAAAAAGTGTAAAGTCACTTGTCGCGTTCATGATTGGATGATTACCTATGCGGTTACTATGTTCAGTAGCGTTCCGGAAGCCCAAGGTCATCTGAAATGCTATAAATACCCTAGATTTTCTGTAAATAAACGAACCTTGGGGTAAAGCATCTCTTCCATACTTCGCGCCTTTTCTCTCGCGTTCAGGTTGCTGTGTAGATTTAGCCTGGGGGTTACTAGAAGAGCTTCGGAACCGAATCTGGTGTTCAATTAGAAGATTCGATCAGATTATTTAGTATTTAAGAAGAATTAAAAACACTTTTCAATAAAAAGGTCAATATTATGATAGCTATGTACTAATCAAGAGACATATTAAGAATATTTAAAAATACAAGAGTGGAAAAAATTATAAAATTTTCAGCATAGGGATATGGAGTTTGTTGGAAGTCAATGAAATCGCGAAGCGACCAAAGTTAGACAACCATTGTAGATCCGGAAGCACTGGAAGGCCATTTCGTAATAGTATGGGACCATACAGGAGAGGGCACCGACGGCCTTTCAAGCAAGAATTCGACCCAGAACATTTGGTCTTGGCCGCCAGTTGGGAATTAATGTGTTGAAAAATACTGCATTGCTGAATCTGTTGTATTTACTGCCAAGAAGTCTTAGTAATAACCATTAGAAAATCTCAAAACTAGAAATTACTATCGGTTTATGAATGTACTATACATGTAACTACACAGTAGCTAATTTCCGTAAATACATTAAATTTATGGGATTCTTGTGTCTGAGCCAACTATCACTAAAGACCATAGTTTCGCTGCCCGATTCAGTAAACTGTGTTTTCTTTCGATTAAATTTAATGAATTTACAGTATTTGTACACCAAGATAACAACATGAGCCATCGAATATGAATTTGTCTTATTGTAGTGCATTTCATGGGTACTCAACCTAATACTATATATATATAGCATTTTTGTTATGTTATCCTGATAACTGTTACACAGTAAATTTGAAGCAAGTGATGACTGTTAATTAGATTAGGATTATTTAATAGGAGTAGTTCATTTGGTTTTAACCAGTACGTATTTGGGACACTAATATGAACGATTCTCAAGTCTTCAATGCTGGTTTTGAGTATTTGACTAATTCAGTATTTTTGCATCCGATGTTGAAAAATATCGATTTATCAGCTGTAAAACTCATGTGGAAAAACTAGTAGTTAACAAATGATTCATCGGTAATTCCATTCACATGGAATTGCAGAACAGATAAATCTACTGATTTGTGAAATTTTCCACAGCACAGCTATTTAACTAATTCATTAAATAAACAAAAATATTTCATTTTGTTGTAGGATTATACTTGTAATCTGGATAAATATGGCTTGTTCATGCAACGTAATATAAATTTATTTTACCTTTATGCACAGGTTGGGGATACACCTTAAGTCATTGTATCTAAATAATTCAGGACACCATTTAATGATTTTTTGACTAGGTTTAGTTATTTTTAACCTAAACAATGAAATAACCAGTTTTTGTCAACTTCATTTAACATGTTCTTATCCCTTTCTTTTATCTAGCATCACTCTACTTTATCCGCTTATATTATTGCATTTTAAAAAAGAGTTCGATATTCTCACAATGTGCTATTTATCTGATAATGTTCACTTGAAGTTTATATGTGTTATATCGATTGAGTGTGTTCTTGCCCAGTTGATATATATGACGTGATAAGACCGCCAATCGGAGAGCAGTGAAATTATTGATCGGATTAATGATATACAAAAAACCGTATTGAGCAGTCCTAAGCACTTATCAGTCCTACTATCTGCCTAGCCCAGTCAGTTAAATCCAGAACACCAATAACAGCCTCTGCAATATGAATCATTATTCTCAAACATACTGGATTTATATATCAGACAAACTGACCACATCATACCATAAAATAGTAAATAACATTTGTACAAGATTTGGCCAAATGTGTCTGTTAATAGGGGGAGCAGTAATTAATAGACTATGGATAACTCAAGAACGGTAAATCGTATAATAATAGTTCATAGGTCAAAATAAAGCTTATGATAAGAGAAATATGAATATGAATAGTTTAGTTACTTAACAATTATACAATAGGAAATATACATATCACATTGGTCCATAAATAGTTCTCAAAAGTCACTATTCATAATTCTCCACGGGATACAACAATATGTAACCTAATTCGACAGAGGTTGTACACACAATAACCACCTTTAGACATTCAATAAGTACTTGATCAATGTCAGTTTATTATCAAGGAAACAATCTGAAAGTTTAAAAGAAGCACCGTAAATTATCCTAATTAGTTGTGTTTATCCGACAAGTTTTATATTATTAAAACAGGAAAATCAGATTTTATTTTTAATAAAATATGCGATTTTTCTTCAAAGTTTTAGTTAATTTTTTAGTTAGGTTACATTTTGACGAGAAATACGGAGAAAAAAAGGATTAAAGAACATTGAAGTCGACTTTAGTAATTAATTAAATGGATGTAATTACTGTGCATTAGAATAAATTAATAAATGAGAAAAAATATAATTTAAATAATGGAAAGTCAATTTTAAGGTATTACACTTATTAGTGTTGGATAGTTAATAAGCAATTAAAGAGATTTTAAAAGGATATATATATATCTAGTTATAGACTGGTCACAATTTGAAGATGGTATCATCCTCCAAATTGCGCACAAAATTATTTCTTAGAAATTAGGTTAAACTATTCCAATTACAGACACACACTGCGGATCTTCCCAATAGAAATCGAAAATTAGTAAATTATTATTATGAGTTCTTACAAATATTCGATAGGGTTTTTCTAAATTGTGTCGTCTCACTGAGGAACAGATTTAATAATCTATACAAATCTACTTGGCTTAATTCTGTAGTATCTAAATGCTAAAATCATAAAATATAGATAACCATATTTCATGAGGTTTTAAAGTGCAGAAACGTTGATTCACATACATAAATTATATCGACAAGCTATAGAATGAAGCAAATTGTTTGATTATCAATGCTTTTCTTTTGCTCAATTTGATTGACTATTTGAGATCATGAGTGATTGTCAAATTTTTAGACGTACTCACTGATAATTTATACGTTGCTTCCTTTGAGGAGGGAAAAATTTAAGCGTAATAGTCAGATGGTAATTCTATCAGTCTATGATTAGACAGTTAATTGAGACCGGTCACACTTGATGTTTAGTGAGAAACCGTGGTTCGTCAGCTCTGTATTTCAAGGCCCCCCAACCACAGACGGATCTCAGTAGGAGTGTTCCGATTTCGGACTCGACGTTTTTGTACCCTCTCCTCCCGTTATGTAAAGGTTGCATCTCTGTAGGTAACATTTATTTGAGGAAATCACCCTAATACTGTCACATCTCTGTACAGTTGGTAGTGCAATAACACCTTTGGACCGCAGGTCTGCTGCTCTTAGTACTACCGCTCTCCAACCAACCTTCCTGAGATTGTAGGATCTAAAGAAATGAATGTTCCAGCCAATATAGCTTGGCTGGATCGTCACAATAGGCAAGCCCAGCCGCCATATCAAAGTAGCAGCTAAGGCAACTGACATTGAGTTTTTTCAATGATTATTACCTTTATTAAGGGACAGATCACAAGCAAAGTGTTGAAATGTCGGTAATTATGTAAGCCTTTGTCTATCAATTTACATTGTTCAGTCCTTAAAGTATTTGACTTTTAATTATCGAGCTGTAAGTTCGAATGTTGCTACCCACCAGGTTGTTATGCAAAGTTAAGTAGTATCACATGAAATAACTGTTAATTCGAGTTTAATTTACAAAACTGTACGTGAATACTGAGAAATTCATCTTTAACATTTTATTTTACATGTTATCATACGTTGTCGTAATACATCTTGATCGAATAAGCTAGTATTTCTGTCCAGCGTTCGAATGTTTTGTACTGATTTTTCTCAGTCAGTTTTAATATATTTAGTACCTTAAAATTAATTAGAAACGTGTTGTAATAGAGTTTGGTTCATTAAAACCAGTAATAACATTCAGAACAAGTATTACAATCCATTTGCGCATACGTATATTTCAACATACACGTATTATTAAATACCAAAATATGTGCTTAATGATTTTATCTTTTTTACTACTGATCACTTAACAATTCCATTACTGAAGCCTAATAAGTCTTCTTATCATCTGTCATATACTACTAGTGATTTATACGAGTAAAATATTCAGTTTTTAGTAACATACGAGGTCGATAATGTGGGTTTTTCCACCATACACTAATGATGTTGAGACAAGATATTAGGATACTTATGTATAAACTCAACCTTATAAATCAACCACAGGAAATTTCAAGCTTCAATAATCGACTATCCTTATTGGTTTGGAACCAATGCAAACAACATTCCTAGCTAGTAAAAAAACGAAATTATTTTGCTGACAGTTTATTGCTTGTTTTAAAAAAAGGTATAGACTATTATGGTAATGACTTAACTACAAGTAATTAAACGGTCAATGGAGAACAGATTATTCATTTAAAAAAATAGTATTATTGTATATGTAAAGCATTTCTGGTACAATGTGAGCTAATGTTCAAATAAAAAAGAGAATGACTGAAACACCTAGCAAATAAAATTACATTTAAAATAGAGATTACATTTTCAACATTAATAAAATGGCCATTTATTTGTCACTTTACATTTGACCAGACATTGTATTCTGTAGATCATGTACATATATTCATTTTGGTACAATTAAAGTTTTTATTATTAGTTTGATATTCAGATTTGTAAAAGCAATTTTCATCATGGACTATGATCTTCAAGGGTAGCGTTCGAAATCATGGGATGTTGAACAGCCGTTGTGTTTGACTCCGGGACTCTTCAGCAGTTCATAGCCATGATTCCACCCAGGATCGAAAGTAATTTATTTGGATCAATCGACTGAAGAGATACCAACCACTTACTTAGTCAATGTTAAAACATTTAAAAACATGAAATCATGTAATGAATTGCGAGATCACTCAAAGAACAGCATTCTGAAAATACTGCCGATGAAGTGCGACTATAATATACTGCTGTCAACTGTCGACTCTGTAGTTTATGCTTTTTTATTATAAAATCGAAAAATTCGTAATAGTGATATAAGTTTGCCTTGCAATCTCCCATCCAGTGAGAAAAAGAATAACTAGTTTCATTGAAGCTAGGCTAATCAACTCATCTTCTATAAACCATTGTCTTAAATAAAATGTTTTTGTGCATATTAACGGTACATATTTATTTAATTATGATGACCAATTATTCAATTTTTGTCATGTATAGGACCATAAATTAGTCAGTCAAATAGGTAAATATGTAGATGATTCATTCTAATATCTTGTAAAAAGTAATACAACTTTTTATGTCTGTAGTTCAACAATATAAAACAAATATAGTTTTCTTCAGTTTGCTCGAAAACTGTCCTAATTGTATTCAAAGTAACTATCAATTCTGACTCAGTATAAGCATATGGACAGTTCTGAGATGACTTAATAGTACAGTTGGCTCTGACAGAATTTAATCCAGATTAGAAATTCTAACAACGATGCTATCTAGTCACCTTAAAGCTTAGAATGAATATGATGCCGAAAATAGTAAATTGTTTATGATTCTCCCTAAAAATGTCAAGGGTTAGTATTTTTCGTATGTATAAAGGATTAAATTCGATCAATCTCTTTTGGAAATACGAACTCCTTAAACGAGCATTCGTTGAACAGACTAGTGGTCATCAATACTCTCAGGTTCGAAGTCATGGATATGGTGTTCAGTGTGATTAAAGACACTGGAATACTGATAAATTTATCGAGTAGTCTCAAATAAACAGAATCGCTTTCATATAATGAATTCTCTATACTCGGCGCCCAATTATTGTCAAACTATTCGTTCTAATCTTGACGAATATTCGTATAAAATAAAAATAGTGTTCTTGTCATACCAACAAACATATCTGTAAATTTATTCCTGCTAACAAGTACTGTTACTTTCATCTAGATGGATTAAGAGGTCTATAAAATATCTACATCTCATCAGCTCGGAAAATGATATCTTATACACATACTTATTATAATGACTGGTCAGACTAGACTGACTAACATACTTCATAGCTGAGGCTTTCTTGTCAAAGAATTTCTACTTTACGACGAATTATTCGTTGGACAAAATACAGAACTTGGTATTTGTATGTGCATGCAAGCAAGAATTACAGAAAATTTTTGAAAAATCTGTTTATCACAATAGATTTACAGCACATTACAGAAATTTAGCGATTGCAGTGCAATCAAAGCTAATCAAATGATAACAGGACAGTTTGGTAAACGAAAGTTATAAATAAAATAATGTCCAGTTATCAACAAATAATTTGAAAATATGGTCGAACAAAGTAATTTAAAAGTTAAAAGTTTGGTTAATAAGTTGGAATCGCTCACCGGAAATTTATGTAAGAACTTCTGTAAATCGGTGTATATGTATATGTAAAACGAGCATAAATTATCTAATAAATTCTTACTCGTTGGATAGGAAAATAAAACTGTTTCGGGATGTTGTGATGAAGTGTCGTCTGATATATTATCCAAGTTAGTTCGAAACTACTGATGAGTGAATCACAATAAATTACTGAATACCTTTAGTTTCTGTTATTCTTTGATAGATCATAGGAAATATCTTCTTTCATAGATAATGGAGAATACTTAAATTAATGCAACGAATTTATGAACTATTCATAATCTGTATTCAGTTAATAATAACCAGGTTGTTTTGTGAAGATAAGTTCACTTGACAGTTGTACTTAAGCTGACCAACTTTCCCTTTCATTTTTCACTATCAGAAATGGAGTAAATTAGTGAACTGAGTAAAATAAAGTTTGTGTAAAAGAAGGAAATGGACTGTGGTTAAGTTTTGATAAAGGTCAACCGTTTATTTATCTATACCGGTTCAATAAATATCAGACCGTCTGTTAAAATTGTTAGTCATTGATATGTTATTTCCAATATACAGTTCACCCGTAACTACTTAAATTTCCTACATGAAATAGACTATGAATCAATGAATATTCAGTGGTTTATTGAGTATACCGAAAGGATTGCAGATGTTAGTTGGTAGTTTTTTTAGAAAATGTCAAAGTAGGATAAAACGATCAAACATTGTTTAGAAATTTATAGACACTTCTACTTGTTCTCGCTTTATTAAAGGTGTTCAGAAAGTTGAATGTTTTACAAGATCTATTCCATACCACTTTGCTGCATATGCATTAGTAGTTAAACCTTCAAACAGTTACCAAATTTCTACTTCATCAAATTTTCACAATTAATCACAGTTTGATAAATTTTGAGTCATTCATTATGACAAAACATATGAAACGTTCTAAACCGTATTCGAAAAGCTAAATTTAGGGACTGTAACGAATGAGGATCATTAGATTGCAACAGATTATTGTAAATATAACTCGTTGGCCAAAATGTATAGCAGCCATGGTCCCAATCTTTGATGGACTATGTGCATGTGAATTATTAAAAAGTCCTGCACCTAGAAAAAAAACAGCTGAATAATAGGGCTTGATGGTTTTCAAAATATTAGTTCGTCTGTATTCAGTTAATAATGTAATACATATGTAGATTAAACCAAAACTACAAACAAACCATATTAAAAATGTCCATTACGCAAAACAACATTCTGGTTAAAATCACCTGATATTTTCATCTAATCAAAAATCGTGTTTTTAAATTACTCTTTTATATAAGTTTAATAGTAACATGATTCGTAGCTTGTGAATACATATAAATACACACACACTTGAAAATGAAGTATGCCAAGTTGTTAGGCCACTGAAGTATTACATAAACTTTTTTAAAAAACAACCACTCTTTACAACAATCTAACCAGATTCGGAACTGTGCTTATAGTAAATTTATTATAAGAAGTGGCGGAGTAAACATTCTTTATAATTTGGGCGGAAGTAACTTCAGAACTAGGAAAGTTTTGTTATGAAACTGATTTTCTTTCTATGGATGTATATGCTCATATGAAAATATATTGATCGAGTATGTTGCCTAGGAGTAAAAAGAATGTTAGGGCGTAACTTTACTCACTAATAAACCGATGATTATATATATATATATATATATATATATATATATATATATATATGGGCGTTTGTAATACCTGTAAAATAGTTGAGGTACAGTAAGATATATTCATATAAAGGAATTTTTTAGTTAATAATATAATCAAATGGGTTCTATGACGTTACCTTTTCCACTTATAGACTATTCAAAAAATAAATGACTCATATACACTGTAAACTATTGTTTATAACTAAACGTTTTACTTCAACTTTCTCCTTCTAACTGTTTTAAGCAAAATCAAAGAACAACTTTTAATGTATTTACTATAAGCAGTATATTTATTTTGGAATTAAAAGCGAAATATTTCAAAAGAAACTAGGCAGTGATTCTTATCGAAAAATAATACACAATATGTGTTATCAAAAATGTGCTTTTATACAAACAAATAAATCGTACAAGAAATAGTTGAGCATAAATAAGTCATATCTAGCTGGGTGAAGCGAAACACATGCTTGCTCGTTTACATTTTGAAAGCGGAGATGTTACATTGAGATAATGTGCTTAAAAAAAAGAACGATAAACATATGAATCGATAGAATGTCAGCAAAGGTCAGTGGAATCAAAACAATCGAGCATAGGAAAGGGACAAATAAATTTTATAACTAACAATGTGGTAATACGTAGCTCAAATCTTGGATCAATTAAGTAAGAATAATCGAGTAAATAATCATGACAATATATGCAGAAACAATATACTAAGTGCATATGTTCTGGTCAGATTATCACAAATGATAATGACTCTATTTGATCTAAATAAGCAGTGGAAATTTTGAAGAAAGTGAGAAGGTTAATTAATTTTCATTAAAAATCAATGAAAAACAAGAAAAAAAAATTGATTGTGTTTTGGCAGTTTTATTGGTTTTATTTGGTATTTTATCTTATGATCTACATCTACTAACTCACAGATTTTCTGTTTTTTGTTGATTTGCTTTAAATATAAGAGAGGTTCTGTTTTATATATTAATGTGTCATTAAGGTCAATCCATTTTCAAATTTCATAAACAATCAACTAATGGTATCTAATAAATAAAGTTAGTGAGAAGAATTAAGTAAACTCAAATTTTATCACAGCTGTACAATGGATGTTATTATTTAAAGACTACACTGACTACGACAGTAACAATAACAACAATGGTACTAATGACTTACATAGGATACTATGTTGATATGTGCCTATATATTAACTGTGTGCAATTTATTTGACAGATTTATTAAACATGGTGTTATAAAGGTCGACAGAAAGATACTCGTATCAAGTTAATTAGAAAATTCAGCAGGTGGTGGCAGTAAAAATTCTGAATTAGTCGGAGAATTTCCTCTAATTGATAATCTTGATTCATTTCTCATCGATGATCTTGTAGTTGTATTATTTATTGTTTCTGTGGTTGTTGTTGTTGTTAATGTTGTTTGTACCGTGGATGGTGACTCATTGTCCGATAGATAAGTGGCACTTTTCTTTCTTGTCTCCGGGTTCAATGATATCGGTCGTCTAATAAGATGTGATGGTTTACCTGTTATAATGGATAAATTCTGTTGTTCCGGTGTGAAATATGAACGTAATAAAGGTGACTGCTTTGATGAGATTCCACGTGTTACACTGGCTGGATAATCACTGCTAAAGTGTTTATGTAATCGTTCATCAACTATATGTAAATCAATATTTTGTTGCCTAGGCGTTTGTATATAATTAGTTTGAGAATAGGAAGAGTTCTGAGATTCATTTGAACCAACACGTTGAAATCTTGGATGACGAGGAAAGTATAATGAATTTATCATGGAATTTCCAGATTTATCGTTACAAATCTACGGAAGATTAATGGAAAGAAAACATACATCTTAAGTGTTTAGTATTTTATTTGATGGTAGGTGATTTAGGTCACTTAGAAGTATGTTCCTAACTTTAAATTTTCAAATATTTGGGACATATCCTCCTTACTTGGGAAACTGATGTTCCTGCTCAGAGCTGTAAAATGCTTTCCATTTTGTTTTAGATAAAGTGCATTTTTGCTGTGAGAGGCACGTTTTCAGTCCATTGAGTCATGAATTTGAAAATAAAGAAAAGTTCTACTCTAAAGATTTGTTGCGGAAATATACACAATCGTGTTTTCTAGTTAGTTCGAAAAGAATACTAGCATTTGATGAAGGTGATGATTGTAAACTAAACAGAAAAATAATGAGCTGAATTTTGCAGTTGACTTCATTAGAGATTTGACTAAGCGTTGGTCTTTAAATAATCATACTTTGGCCCGAGTTATCTTGCCCATAACTACTATTTAAAAATATTTTTTCTTATTACGTAATTTATGGTAGTAAAGTTTGATGGTATAATAGTATAATAGTGATATTTATATTTTAAAAATCAGTCATCTACTCCACTTATGGCCATGATTTTGTATAACATCTTGAAGTTCTACTGATTGACTGTGATATTCAACATTTTTAATCTTCAAAGACAAATAAGTTGTATTTTATCCGCTGATAATTTACTGTTACACTAGTCGATTTCCCTGTCTATAATTAATTCATTATGGCTTAGACATAAGCATCATTTGACAAAAGTATAATTCAAAAATAGGGTTAGAATAAAAATATTAAATACGTCTTTATTTACTTTAGATCACCAGATCTGGGAAGTTAAAATACTTCAATGGAGCGGCTTCACAAAAAAATGTAGTATATATGAAGAGTTTAAGGATTATAAAATGTCAGTGTTAAAGAGAGAAGCTTCAAGTTAACTTCTATTCCATATGCTAAGTGATCTAACAAAAACTATTCCCCATAGTATAGTGAACATAACAGTATCGAAAGTTACATTATTGAATCAAACAGCGAAAATGGTACTAAATGATATCAGAGAGTTCAAGCTTATTGTCAGCATTAAGAACTAACTGAGTAATAATATAACGTTTCATCAATTGAATTTTTTTGAAATACTACCTAGATTATGCAAGCACTCACCATTTTTCATTGAATGGTATTGGATATAAGTTAAAGTTTTATAATATAGAACATTAAAAGTTATCTGAGTGTACAATTATTGATTAATTTTTAATAAGGAGCTATCAATACATCAAAGAATATAGTGTATATGATATAGTATGTAAGCTCATTATAATGAGAGAAAATCGTTAGGCGCTTTCATATAAATCATAAATAAACCAACAATTTTGAGCCTAGCCTTCATCATGGACTGATGTCAACTGGGAAAAGACTGAAATCCAGGGAAGATTGGGTGGTATTTTGTTTTTGCAAATTTTATTCAAGATAGAAAGCCTAAACTTTTCCAATTTAAGATTAATGTGTCTTAAATGCAATATTAACGTTATCCTTTGACTATATTACAGCTGAGCAGAGGGAAAAATGAATTTTTCTTATTCTTTTCTTCTACAAAAAATCATCCTATGAAATATAATGGGTTACACCCATATTGAAAGTATATTCGTTTTTATGCATGCGTGCATTAAGGAACACTGATATGCTTATCAACTTATTTTGAAAGAGAATACCAGTATACAATTCATTACAAAAAATACAATGTCGTAAGAATTTTTAGAATAAAAGTTTACTTACATCAGAAATACCATTTGTTGTTTGTGATCGTGGCAATCCTTGAAATCGTACTCTATGAGTTGATGCATCAAATGTTTGCTTGTTATTTGGCATAGAAGATTGTTGTACTGGGTTTGAATTTGTAATAAGTCGGCTACTTGAAGAACTACGTCCGGATACGTTCGAACTGGTACAAAGTGACTGACAATATACACCTTCATCTATTAGAAAGCATTTACATATGACGAATAAGAGTGATCATGAAAGTAATATAAATATTGACATTATTTGTTTTCTTTGGTCAGTCAGAAATCTGAAACTTCTGCATGACCGGTCAGTCAGCCAATTAGGTCCCAAGCATAAACTTTTATTATAAAAGGTTACCGCAGCACATATATAGTGAATACTGCTGTGTAAGGTCAAAAATATTAGGTGATACTGTCAATCATAGTGGAAAATCAAGCTTAGGTTGAACTTTCGAGTATTCGGGTGAGAAGACTGTGGACGATGACATGTTTAAAATTTCAAGTGAGGAGAATAATAAAGACATGTAGGTTAATGTCATTGGTTTTAAAGTCTTCGGTCACAGGTTTCGGTTATTGTATGACTTAAACGAGGGTGTATTCACTTTTTTGATATGCCTGTGTTAACTAGTATTATGTTTTGACCCATCGTGTGTAAAGGTAATTTTTAACAATGAGATTTATTAAGAAATATTGATACTTTCTCCGTGTTTAATGTGTTGTTGGCCTACGTTTTTGCCCTGCTTAGCTTTTTCTCATTCTCGTACACAAGCACTTCACAAAATTCCCCTCAATGTCAAAATATAACGGTAAATTCACACCTACCAACGGTTGGACATCGCCGTATAATGAGAATTTAAAAAAAAATAAGTATCGATTTATATCATATTTACTTACCTGTTAAACAAGAATTCTCATTCAGTGAAGATATATATGTTCTGTCAGAACTTCGCTCAGATGAAATCGGTGAAATGGTTGAATGTCTAGCTAGCTTTGTACTTCTTACTGTTTGATTACATTTAACAGATTGTGTTGGTAAAATCATTTTATTTATTAAATTTATTGAATTGCCATCACTGGATTTTCTTGTAATCACATAATGCTCAACACAACCATCTCCATCATTTTCACCATTAACGTGATGAATACTACCACTGTTATTGTTCAGTACAGAAGGTGTTATACATTTTGGTGAAAGTAATGTTAATGAAACTTTATCTCCAGATGAACTGGACAATAAATCAACTACTTGATTCAAAGAAGCTTTTGTAACATCAGCACCATTAATCTAATGTAATTAAATTGGAGAAAGCAAATTAATATTCATTATGAATAGTAATGTTTTTTTCTAAATCTATTACGGATGTGCTTATACAGGTATGTTATAACTGATAACAAGAATTTTGAATGATGAAATTATACTGATCTTTAGATGAATTTTAATTGATAAACATTTTAAATTGAGGAGGTGAATATTATTTAGGCCAAGAATATTATGTTTAAGATGGAATGTTTGTGGGTATTGTTCCATTTAACGACAGTTATCATAGCAAATTGATTTTAATTGTAACTTAGGAGTATCACACTCTGTGGTGTAAAAGACATACGTTTATTGCAAGATCTGAATATTCCGGGTTTAATTTCTGTCAGGGTTATGAGTACACACTGCCAAAGTTATCCTAAAGTTAGCGGAAACAGCTACTCAGTGCGTTGTGTAGTTAAAGTCAGTCGATGAAGTAAATTAATTTTATACTTTATATTTATCACCCGGTTGCTGATAAGTTGTACATTTTTATAAATTAAACTAATATCTGATATTTACTTTTAAAGTCTATAGACTTTAGTAAGTAAGAAATAAATTAGCTGAACTATTAATTTTCTCCTTACTATGGAGTCAATTAATTGGATCCCATGGACTCAGATAGATGCGGCTTATTTGTTTTTGGGGATCGACTTAGTATATTTGAATGAGAACAGTAATACTCGATGATTTTTTCATGTCTTCATTCCTTTTATTCGTAAATTAATGAAATACGCACACTATATACTGTAGTAGCTCATAATTAACGATTTGCTTTAATGTTATATTGGTTCATTCAATATTTGAGTCTTATATTTCATTAGTCTACAAAAATGTTTATTACTCTTTAAGCAAAAAATATTGAACAAGAGCCTGGTATCATTGAACTGTAAAACCGAGAACACTACTTAAACATTTGTTTTACTCACTTTTTGTTTAAATAATAAAAAACCACATGATTGATTTATTAAGAAATTGAAAAGATTTTACTAGTGATTTGATGTAAAAAAAAAACAAGATTTGGGAACCTGTTCAATTTATTGTGAAAACCATGGTAACATTTACGCCCATTATCTCTAATTACTGAGTCATAAGTCATAAAGCGTTTAATGTTTTGTTTGAGTAGAAATTCAAACAACCTAACTTAGATGAGTTATATATTTAAGGTTGAGATGGAAATCATTTTGATGGTAATCTATATTACTGCTATTATTTACATGGTAACATGTGCATGGAATGTGGCTAAGGAAACTTGATCAATGTTTTTTTTCACCTGACTAAATCATTATAGCAACTTGTATTATATCGTGGGTAATTTTTCCATCCAATTATGAAAATATTTTATTTAGGATTTATTATTTTGAATTTTGGTAGTTATAAGGAAGAGGATTAACTATTTTCAACTTAGTCGTTTATGTAAGTTTAATAAATTTAAGTTGCCTTAATAAAGATTTTATTGAAAAGTGTAACCATTAGAAAAATGTTGTCTCTCCTTTTTTATTTACCCACTGGGGATTAATAATGGTTAGGGACAAAAGTGATTAATATAAAACGATACCGTCTCCTAAAATTAATGAGTGTTACCTTTCCTTTTTCTCAGTAATTTAACAGATTGGCGTACTGACACCAAAAAATGTTCTCTTTTTAAATATATATTTTTTAACTACACAAACGTTTTTCTTAAAACAGAATTACTGATCCTGTAGATGATGGTATTATTTGAGATTAGGGATTGAAAAAGCAGTTCCAATGTTGTTGATCAATAACCTTCTGTTTCTGTTTATTTTTAAAATTAGTCATACGAACATTTAACTGTGATTATGTAGTACTTAAAGTAACCTGATCACAGATAAGTATTTCGAAAATAATTGAATAAGTTATAGCACCAAGCAACATCGACCACTTTGACTGATATTCGCTCAGTTCAGTCAGCTCATAATAGAGTTAGATTTTAATACAAATGGTAATTTATTTTGTTCCAGTCTCGGTTATATTCATGACCAAATCTTTCGCTCATTATAAATTTTGTTTTCCTGTATGTGTTATGTTTCTCAAACGTGTGCACAAACGTAATTACTATTGATATCTTACTACTTTTTTAATCTTTCTGTATGCGTTACTTAATGGATCTGTCAATTTGATTTAATAGTTGCCTTTCACTTGTTAATATGCTACATATTATACCTGTTATAAACAATACTGATTGGAACAAAAGATCAGTACATAATTAGTTTAATAGAAGTGTTAATAAAATTAGAGTTTATTTTTTAAATAGGTTGACTGTTCTTTAATAATGACTAAATATGAGTTGGTATTTTCTGAGGAAATTACTAAAAATCGGATAGCAATGATTGTGTATTAAGGTGTATTTTGTAATTTCGAAGGGTACAAATCAACATATTTTAAATTTAATTTCACACCATGAAGTTCCTCAGTGATAGTAACATTATTCAATTATACATTTTCTAACTTCAATCATTATTCAGCACAACCAGATCATAGTTCATTAACAATAATGAGTGTTCATGTCAATCACAGTTTTATTAAAATCACAGGCCACAAATTCTTATTTTAACTCACTTTGAGGCAAGATTTATTGGTACAACTATAAGACTGAAATTTATGATGATTGATGAAAAACTACTATTATTCAAGCTAAAAGCTGCTTATTTTATTTTGTCTAGGTTATTTGTTTTCAATGTTTTATTCAGTAGATAAGTAAATTTTCTCCCTTAAAAATTTATAATAGAACCTGGGTTATATTATTTGGCAGACGATATAAATGGAAAAAGATGAACTAACAAATTTTCATAATTTTGGATATTCAGTAACTGAACATTTTGCTAAATTCTATAATACTTTAATGTAGACATATGTAGAAGAAATGAATTATTTTCAAAAGCGTTTATACCTTTGGAGGTACGAGAGTGAAATGTTTCTCAAATAAGTGTAATACGTAGAGGAGAGGGCTTCCATCACAGACTGATATTATAGGGGTATCAATCAAAGCCAGTGTGTTGTTAAAAACTGTATTTCAGGTTAAAGACTCTTCTTCAGTGTACACCCACAGCGTTACTAGTAATATATATAACAACTTTGATGTTACCGAAAAGTACTGTTATACAAAATTATAACGACTATTTCGTCTTAATTGGTTTTCACTGATTTTTTAGTAGACATAAGTTCATATTGAAATGTCTTTTAACAATGAAATTATCTCCACAATCCATTTATTCATTTGTAAATGCTTGTTTATTAATCTCTCAATTTACGATGTATATCAGTTACTCAGTCAATATAAGAATTCGAAAAAGATAGCATAGCAAGAAAACAAAGATACAAAAAAACTACCACAGATATTATCAGAAAGGATTTTAGTGGCGATTATAGTAATTATATATATATATATATATATATATATATATATATATATCGACGTTGAAGATGTCAGTGTGCACCTACCATTTATATGAATTACCTTACAAGTAAGTTTCTGACAATGTGGAATATTTTGCCACAATTTATCCACGCAACAAAATCACTGGTACTATGTGCGTTATACATCGATAATTAACTGTCTTCGAACATTGGCTTAAAAATGCTTACATTAGTGACTATATCTCAATCCCCAATGGGATTATGGGGACTTTAAATATTTGATCACTATTGCTGAGTATACCTGATGAATACCCCTTCATGTTGACGTGTTATCCGTTGATCGTTATGCTGTTTCTGGTTAATCAGAAAGCTTATATTCATTGTATCACTAATTTTGGTATTGTAAGGACGTACATAGACTAGTTTATCAGTTTAAATGAAATCTATCTATGTCAGCAGATCAAGATACAATCAGGCAAGTATATAACTACAGACCAATCACTAGCATTTTTGCTCTTTTCGTCGTCTCTATTTTCGTTTACTTCTCTGTAGTTATTGATGACAATAACTACGTTGTTAAGGTACTGGACCAACCCTATGCTACTCAGTTCATACTTAACCACGACGCCTTTGTCCTCCAGCCAGGGAAATACCCGTTCATAACTGTGCATTATATGCAACAGTCTTTTCATTACAAAACGCTCATGAAGTTATAGCTACCAATTTTTTAGTACACTTATTTTCTTGTTACACTGCTTATTAACGACAACTGTGTGATTGAAAGACTGATGACTATTACAGTGTGTCTTCTGATAACGATCATGCACTCTAAAATGCTTTGACTTTTAATAACAGATTTGGCTTACATCATATACCTCACACTATTAAAATTTCTGTGACGAATATTCAATAAATTATCTTTTTTAATTACGTTCCCATATTTGTCTGTATTCAACACCCCTCATATCAACCTGCTGATCATTGTTTCAGAAAATTTATATCTCTACCATTAATTTCCTAGAAAGTATATGATATTATCGTGAATATCTGAAAGTTTTTTATAACAGTTAAAATTCTATTTTCTAGTCAGCTGACAACAAAACTACGTTTTTACAATAGTTAAAAGCTTTTCATCAATTATCTAATTGCTTTTGTTTCTCAAAAATAAAAGTAAGTTCTCATTTTTTCAGTCAAATTAATTTATTAGATTTAGCTTTATTCTGATAAAATATATTTCCCATCAATTTAGAAAAGTTTTCATCCATCTCATATAGCACTATATGAAACATTTTCAAATCAGCGAATCTTATCTAACATCAAGATTCAATCTTGAAGCGAAACTGTGAAATCTGAATATATGGAGCAATCTTACAGTAAAGAATAATTACGGAGATGCTACATCATACAGTGTAGAACAACCCAGAAAACTGTTTCGTTACGCAGCTAAATACCAACAAACGCCACCATAGTTCTGCTTTCAGAAATATTCACTCTGTTTTCAAAAGTCAGCTAAATCAGTTCAGTATAATTGTTAGGATAGGATGCAAAAATAAGAATTTATGATTGATGTTACGACAAGTAAAAAGCGTTAAGTATCCTATTTTGTCTTTTAGAAAGAACACGATTTTGGTTTGATGACTTTTACATTCTTCATGTGATAGAACTTACTTTCAGGACGAAATCGCCAACTTTGACACCAGCTTTTTCAGCTGGACTATCTGGTACAACACGTTTAACAGTTTGTAAACTTGGTTTATTTGTTGTTGGTGTAAATTCAGCTATCACTGATGAATCTGTAAAGAACAAGATCGAAAGGCGGTTAGTGTTAATTCTCTTCAATTTTGTTTTTGACTTAAAATATAAAACTTTCAGATTAAGGAAATGTAAACAAGTGTTATAAATTAGTTTTGTTAAGAATAAAACACTAGTTCAACGGATGGAATCATGGAGTAATTTTTTCGATGTTTTGTGGAATACGGAAGTCTTTAAGTGTGATAATTATTTCATTTCCACTATTCTCCTTACTCTTATTTTAATTTATTTTGTTTTCAATTATTTCGGTTAAATAATCAAGTTGGGACTGATAAGTAGTCGTTTCATAAACATACTTTGATGTGAAACTTTGGGATATGAATTAAATCGTGTTTTAATCAAAAATCCGGTTCAGTGTTTAAAATAGTTTGTCTTGTGTTCTAGTACATTTACTGGCCAGCAATGTTAAAAGTGACATAAAAGTATCATTTGAACCAATGGCCCCAGACTACATACCTAGTGGTATCATACCTACTTCAGTGAATTTCCTAATGGATATGTGTCTGGAAAGAATGTCTCTTTGATCACTGTTTGTCTTGATAACTACTAAGCTAAACCTTGAAATTTCTGTTACAACTAAATTGGGTGATATAAGGATAAATATTTGACTGTGTATGAGATAGTTTAGGCTTGCACTTGGTTATCAGTTCATCAGAGTTATCCAGTCAACAAGTAACAGTTCCTGCAATATAAAAGCTTCTTAAATGACTAATTGAGAAAGCACAGGTTTCGTTCAACTTTTTTCATAGATCTTTAATTTGAAATTCCGTAATTTGATCATTAACTGTTGATGCTTACTACTACGATATTTATCCACTGTACTTAAATTGTTGTGGTGTGGGATCAGTCAAGATAATTGACACCTGAATATTTAACATTGTCTTACGGTCCTATATCCGATTGTAACGGAATCATGTTTATTGAGTCAAACAGTTCACAAGGAACGTTAGGAATGTCGTAAAATAGCCATTAACTTATGATGGAGGTTGACGTGAACCAATAGTTCATAAGTCACTGATCAAGTGCTATTTATGTGAATTCTTTAGTCTGAAGATAAGTGGCGGAACAATAAATTTTTACTTTGAAAGGAATAAGATTTTATTTGGGTTATTTCAAGTAGAGTAGTGATTGTCCATTTTTGAGAAGCATTAGAGTAGAACAAAATAGCTGTCCACAGTTTTCCGGTTTCCAATAAATGTTCAACCGATATTATATTAAATTTGAAAGATAGAACATGTAGTGTGTTCGGTGACCAGATGAACTGTTGATAATATGATAGTCTTTTACAATTTTTATGCATATCCTAATTAAACTATTACTTTCATTAACTTTTCCAAAAGAATTTGTGTACAGATGTGGGTGGTTTGATAGAATATATTTGACCGAATAAACTAAACAGAATAAAAAAAGTTTTTCTCATTTGTATTGAAAATAAACCATAGATTTTGTGTTAAAGAGATTCAGAAACATATTTTGTACCATGGTTTATTGATAACAGCAGTTATATATTCCAAAAGTATTCAAATACAAATCAAAGAAACTTTATGAATTGAAATGACTAATGACTGCGTAATGCATAAAAACACGGTAACCAGCATCTGGTGGTTGATAATAACATGTTGATAGTCTGAGTTTATTAAACGACCTAATTATATTTAAATAAATATTAAATTATTTACTTTGATAGTTGAAGTTTGTTTCCCCGTTTTCATAATCGTTTTCATTTACTATACTTAAGTTTCAGCCTCTCGTAAATATAAAATGGATTTTATCTTGACTGTCCAATATGATCTGAAGAGGGAATTTCCAAATTCGTTTCCAAAAATATTTTTTAACTGTAGTTATTATATCCCTTTAAGCCTAGGAATATCTACATATCTCACAGTTTCTTCTTCAGTACATTATATGTACCTCATGCTAGGAGAATTGGGTAAGAATACATTTTTCTGAACACAGACGTGACTTCACTTCTTAAAAAAATCGGCTTGTAGGCTGGACTCGGGAATGTTAATTGGATATTTGAGTGGAATTAATCATGAAAGTATTCATTGCGTCATTTGGTGATATGACTGTACAACTTAAGGTATTTAGTGACATAATGGTAGCCATATTCAAGGTATTTCAGAATACATATTAATGACTGGTGTAGCAGTATTTGAAGAATAATTTTATATTAATCCATTATGACATAAGATGTACCTGAAGATTGTATACGTTTGAGCATATTTCAGTGTCAGGTTATCGTTGTGAGACTTAATCAACATGTATTACATTTTACAAATCATCGTTAAAATGAATCGTAACATGTCGTCAAACAATAACAAGATAGGAATTCTGTGCTATCCGGATTTTAATTATTAATAAGCATATTGTACTAAGAGTGGTTCGATAGAGAGAATGCAACCTCAGAGATTGTGAGTGCAGCAACCTTAGAAGTTTACTTCAAACCATTTTATAACTGACTTCGTGGTGTTTATTGAGATTATTGTCATATCTATTAATCCAAACAATGTATGTATTTTGAAGTACGGTTTAGTGTGATATACAACAGATCAGAAGTAAAACAAAATTTTGCCAGTAACGTTTTCAGTTCAAAGAATACCTGTTTACATAGACGTTCTACTAAATACTTGAATACATTAGATAAAGTATTTAAATATATTTATTTAAATACGCAGTGAAGGTTAACAATCTGTCAAAAAATTAGTGATCGAGTAACAGGGATATAAGTAAAAATGATACATTAATGGAATAAATGAAACCTGTAAAAAAAGCGAATATAGTTCACTAATTTCCTTTTTGTTTAATTATCCCAGTTGTAATTTCAAGGAAATGTATGTCTATTTCCTTCAGTCTAACTTCTTTGATCTTAATGGTTATGATTTTTTGTGTTCACCAGTCTTTATACAAAGAAATCAGAGTTAGGAGGTAATTAAATTTACACTACATTAAATTTTCGTTTTATTTTTTCGCCTTAATTCTCGTATGTATTACGATTTCTAAGATGATTTATTTAGCTAAACAATTCTGAATAAACCTTGGTTAGTATGAATCTTGATTTTGTATGTAGCATTAATTAATAAGGAAGCGAAAAAATTTAATTGATTACAAGAACCAAACAGTTTTCAAAATATTTATTTTATTCAATCTTCTATTAAAGCGGTTTTATGAACTGTCTGATGAATTTTCAGGTAATTCTTATAGGTTACGTATACAGATGTCACTTTTCGATTATAACAACAATAAAGATTATTATTATCACAAGCTGGTATCAGCAAGTAAATGTTCAAAATCCAAAAAAAATCAGATACTACTTTTTTCCAATCTAATCGATTATTTTTCTGTTGATGAATATCTATACACTTTTAAGATTGACATACGAGTCACACTTTTGGAGGTTTGATTAATTTAGTATCAAAGAAGACAAGTCAGTACTTTTAAAAGCGTATTTTTTTTCTTCAACATTCTTCTCAACAATGGTCAACTAAAGAATTCTGAAGGTTATCAGTTTTATAAATTTATCTATGGCAGTCATATGTTACTTAAATTGGATGTTTATGTTGGTTAGGTTATATCTGCTGTTATTAAGTGTTCAATGGTTTAGATATAACATCTTCAGAGTGCTAAAAATATCTTATATAATTAAATATACTATTTAATTACTAGAAGTAATTATGTTATTGTCATTCAATGTCAACTAAAAAGAAACATACACTTTGATTTTAAAACTGACGAACTTTTTAATTTAGATATTAAAAGTTTATGATACTAATTTTAGCAGTTTTGATGGGAACAATAACATAAGGTCCATTTACTAAAAGTATTCACATTGTCATGAATCATAATAAAATTTAAAGTAAAATGAACTCTTATGGAAGCACTAATTAAACCCTCATTTGACAGTTAACACGGTTGTAATTATTCAGAATATTTTCTTAACCTTTCTGAAATAGGTTAAATACTTCGTATGTTCAATATCTCAGTAATATGCATATACATTTTATTCATAAAATTGTGACAAATTGTTCATGATAACTTACTTTTGACTGTACGAATCGATAATCCAAATGATGAGCGTTCATTTTTATCTATACCATTAGATGAATAAGCATATCTTTCTAAGATAACTGTACGTATATTATCTTTTGAATTGGTTGATCGTTTGCAGTCTAAATGTTCATGTAGTGTAGATGATCGTCGTAAATGTCGTGAATCACATATATTGACATGAACGGATTTGACATTATTTGTTTGTTGATTAAGTTTATTCATGTAGCTTTTATTATCATTGCTTGGTAAATCTTTTGAAAATTGAGTAGACTCAAAATTTGTTGAGTCTTTTTTATTTCCTTGACTATGGATGATATAATTTGATTTATTAGAACAAGAAGAGAAAACAATTAATAAGTAATTAGTAGGAGAATTATTAACTTAGCAATTATTATCATATTCTAGGAACTGGTGTCTTTTGTAAAGAAGTCACTTGATAAATCGTTAGATTATCTTGTTTATTCCAACGGCTACAACTAAAATGCCTTAGCTAAAAAGTTAAGGGATACGATTAAAAATAAAGCATCAAAACTTTTCCCTTTGGATCAACACTGTGAGGTGTACAGGTTGACCGAATAAAAATCTTAATTTGTTGACCAATTAAATTAATAAGCTTAGTTGTAAAGGTATCATTCAAAAGAGACTAGTTCTATCGTGAATAAGTCTAACTGACTATCTTGCTTTGTCATATAATGGTACTAGAATACAATGAATAAGAAGATTACTTTAAAAGCAAATAAGTTAGAATGTTTCTGACTAAATAAAATATAAAATGGTTTGTTCAACTTCTCCCTAAAAAGTTATCTTTATTACTATAATTAATAAACGTTTTAGGTTATCACTTTGAATATTGTAGTTGAATTCACTTATTGATTGGAAAACACTGAATTCAATAAAAATATACATGTAATTTCTGAAACAAACACCCGGGTGGCTTGCTTGAATATCTGGGTTACCTGTTCCTCCCATCTAGATAGTTCAACAAGTTATCTGTTTTCTTGTTCGTTTTAACAGATCATTATGTCAATTAATTGCATAACCTATTCAGGTGCGTTTGTGAATAGTTTTCGACCTTTCGCTGTACAAGTTAGAAAAATGTACAATCGGAGACATTGTGATGTCTGGCAATATGCATTGAAAAGAATGAATATTATTCAGATGTCGACTTCTGAAATGCTAATATCTCACTGGTGATCACTCAATATTTATCGTCTATATCGACCAAGAAATAAGAAACAGAATCTCGCTGAAATACTTTGTGCTGAGAATTCTATATTGTACCAAAAATATAATATTGAATAACGCTAATAATAATCATAAAGAGTGAAATAATTTATTTTTCATTAGAACTCAGCAGTCTTTTAACAATGGTATACATGGGTCTGGAGTTGATGAAGTTGGCGAAATGTTTTTCAACTTAAATTATTAAAATCTCCCATACTTCTTGTTGGTTAACAAGCATTCTGGTTAGTGACATCAAAATACTCTATTTAAAGTATTTTGCATTAAATCATAACGTTTTCTTTGAGTTTTTTCCAGATTATTACACTCATAAATTTTGTATGCACTGTATTACTACCACAGAATTTGTGCTCTCTGTCATTATCTATTTTAACAGGTTGTTTATTTTGGCAGAGATTATATGTGTAAGTGTATCAATAAGACTACAGCACACTGTGTAAGTTGTAATTTTTTTGCTGTCAACTTCATCTTTTATTGAATACATTTCAACAATAAACTATTAATGTGCTTCATAGTAAATATATTCATCAGATTCTTTAATTTTATTTCAAAGGACTATTTTATTGTTATGTATTGAATACAGAAAACAATGCTTGTCAAGTTAGCGGCACCATAAAATGAATGTACTGTTTATCAGAAATTTAGAGTTGGAATCATCAAGTCGGTCAATTTCGGCAGTAAAAAGGAAAAAACAAGTACAATGCTTCCAGAAAAATAACATAAATTCATTTTATTTTATTAGGTTTTCATTCACAGCCCAGAACCTGTGATATTTTACTATATGCAAAAATAGACTTGGTTAACAGTTAATGAGAACCGCTATGAAAGTAGTATTCTTTGCTATAGATGTAATAATGAATACTAATTTAAACATTTGGTATTTCATGACCTGAGATTAAATTAGCTCCGTGTTTATACTCTTCTTAAGAATAACAGTAATGAAAGATAAAGACTTAGATAAATCATGTATTGATTTTATTACGATTATATAATCCTTTATTTTTATTATGATTATAAGTAACTGTAATATCACCTCTTCCGTATGTGGCTATTTTTTCAACACATAAATACGCGTTCTACCTGTCTATGTTTAATTACATGATTTGTACACCTTCACTCCTATTATGACGTTCCATTCTGTCTCAAACCTCCATAATAACTTAACAAAGTAAAGAATGTCACTAAATGACCGTTTCATTTTTCTATAGGTTGCATAATATCCTGAATTGATTGAAGTTAAGCTTCTACACTATTGAATGATGGGTCATTGGTCTATGAATTGAGGATCTGAGCGCGAGACCGAAGGTCCTGAATTCGACTCACGGGTAAGACATCATGGATGTGCAATGCTGAAGGGTCGCACATTACGATAAAATGATTGTGCAGTGCTACCAACTTTTCGAAGGTGATCTAGCTATGTTTGTGATTAAAACTGGGAAAAAAAATAATTTACTTTTTTTTACTGGTGTTGAGTATATTTCCAACAAAGTCAATAATTTAGATGAACACTAGAGCATTATTCATTTAACATTGTTTGTTTGAATCTTCTCATTGTTGTTTAGGACTGTAACTGGTCAGTCTCTTATTAGCATATGTGCATACTGTGAGTATTGCCTCGATATAGTCTTAATTCACAAGCATTAAAAGCAAAGATAGATAGTGGCTAGCAGTCCCAAATAGGACGAAACGCGCGTCCTGGATTCCATTGCCAGCCACTGTCCATCTTTGCTTACTGGAGTATTATGTTTTGTGTTGAAAAAACTTGTAATGAAGTGTAATAAGGGAAGCTCATTGATAGTTCATACCAGGTTTCGCTAATGTGCAGAGATACTATGCTCTAAAATGACATAAATTTCTATAATTAATTGAGTTGTACTGCTTTGATTTTTATTGACTGGACGTTTTATTTTGTTACATAGATGATCTTCAATTACTCAATAAGTTTTAATTAACATTTGGGATCAAATAATTGCCATGGTAATTGTCACGTGATTAACACACAAATGATATTCAGAAATATAATAAATCACACTAACCTCAGAACAAAAATATTCTAATAAAGAAAGTATTTAAGACGATACATATATATATATATATATATATATTTCTTTTTATAGTAAAATCGAAGCAACCTAGTTTTATTTGGGATAATTAAATGAACATGGTAACTGAATTAAGAAAAAAGTAGCCATGACATTTAAAATTTGAGATCTAAGCCAATGTCAAGAAAGACAATATGAATATTGTCTTAGGAATGCAGTTTTTTTTCTTTTTGTGGTTTCGTTTTAAAAAATGATATAAATCAGTAATTAGAAATGTATGAAATTTTCTTTTCTTTTTTTCTAGAAAATCAATTTATGACATTGAAATTTTGTCTGTTTCCCTTTGAATTTTTTTGTTCATTTCTGTTGTATCCCGTGGAGAATTATGAATGGTAACTTTGAGGACTATTTATGGACCAATGTGATATGTATATTTCCTATTATATAATTGCTAAGAAACTTGACTATTCATATTCGTGTCCCTCTTATCATAAGCTTTATTTTGAGCCATAAACTAGTACTGTACGATTTACTATTCTTGAGTTATCCCCAGTCTATTTATTACTGTTCCCCCTATTCACAGCCACATTTGCCCAAATATTGGACAAATATTATTTTCTATTTTATAATACGATGCGGTAAGTTTGTTTGGTATATAAACCCAGTATGTTTGAGAATAATGATTCATATTTCAGAGGTTCTTATTGGTGTTCTGGACTTAACTGTCTGCGCTAGGAAGAAAGCAGGACTGATAAGTACTCAATAAATTCACTGCTCTCCAATTGGCGATCTTATCACTCATATGTCAAACTGGGCACGCACGCACCCACACGATATAACAATTTCGAATTAAATTAATAATAAATCAAGGATGTTTTTCATGAAGATTATGGTTGACTGATTTAAATCGTCGAAATAAAATACAAAAAAAAACGAAATTTACTATGAACTGATTGGACATGATAATCATAATAAACGCTGATAGTTAGAAGAGTAGTTTTAAGTGAAATTCTTTAATGTAAACATTCGCCGTTTATTATCAATAAGAGCACATGATATCTTGGTAAAAACAATTAGATGTTCGATATTTAGCATGAATGCAAGTAATGAACTATGATCATAACATATGTTTGGACAAATGTATCTCTAAGTATCTCAACGTGATAACGTAAAGCATTATTTTTTATACGTTTCTTTAAAGCTTATTTACTCTAAATTCATTTCTACTTACCAAATATTCTCATGTTTTCAAGCGATCTATGTAATCTGTAGATTGATAAACATGAAATTGAAATTTACCATAGCATTCTTTTTTAGCGAACCTCTAAAACGTCGTTCAAGTTATTCGGCTAAACGTTCAGATGAGGTTTGAAAAAAAATGGCTTTCGATGACAGTTGTTATTGTTCGTGAACAGTTATCATGAGTGAAGAAGTAGTGAAAATCTTGTTTAATATATGTATCATGGCCTAAATATTTAGTTACTGTATAAATATCTAGTGTGTACCAACTAATAGAAACTTTCAAAATTGAGAACAGTAATATGATTTTTTGTCATGCATTATAATTATCCAGTTATTAGTATTGTTCTTTGTTAGGAAAATAACTCCTCACAATTCGTTTATACTGTTATCTTTAGAATAACTTGTGGGAAGAAGATGAATGCTTTGAAAGAAACTTGCTTCAAGAATACTACGGTTAATATTATTGAGCGTGCAAACTCATCTATTACACATTTTAATAATATATAACTTTAGGTTGTTTTAAGATGAATAGACTATTAAAAAACCAGGGTGCTAGTAACAAACTTAAGTAACAAACAGAATACTGTAGAAGTAATAGTAGTAGTAGTAATGTAGTGACCAAGAACAGACAAGTGTGGACAACCGTATGTGTTTGGATATAAAGTTACAGAATCTCTTACTAAAATCTGAGAACCATATAGTAAATACTTTATTTGCTAAATGTTCATCAATTGTTTCAGACTTTATTGTTCCTTCATTTTCATACCAATCACTTTTTCTTCTATTCCTCTTCTCTTCGACCTTCTCAACATTCTGCCTTCAGGCATCTCACTTTAACCTGGTGAGAAATACTACTTATATCTGTCGACATCTGTAGCACACACCACAGTATTAACTATAGTAGTAGTGGTGGTTTACGATAATCGATAATGTACTATTATTTATTTGAATTTAAGAAGTAAGCGTATGTTTTATCGAAATTCACTTAACAAAAATATCCATCTACGATTTATTTGAGTGAATATCTAGAAATTACCAGTCTTACCATGTTTCATTGCAAATTGTGAACAACATTTTTATACAGTGTTATATTAAATCTTGTAAATTAACAAAGTGAAGAATTTAAGAGCACATTTTATATAAAATTCTACCACTTCAGAGCACCTTAAACTGAAAATTCTCATTATTATCAAGCATAATAATGTTGCATTGATTAATCATTCGATATCTGAAGCTAACAACTAAGCGCCGAAGACATGAACTGCTGATGTTGAGTATTCAAAAAGTCGATATTAAAGAGATTATCGAAGCGAAACTTTGATATAACTAAATGTAGATCAATATAAATGTATATTAATTTTTTGTAAAGAAACGTTGATTGAACATGTAATTCTAATTTTTGACTTTTCAGCTACGATTTAAAGTGCGTCAATCAACTGATATCTGCACTTGAGTCACGTATAGTCGAATAATCTCTAAAGACAAGATCGACATTTGAAGGAACTAGATTACGTACAAAAGAAATTAGGAATTATTTATGGACAATTTAAAATAGGTGTTGATAACAAGTCAAAAATGTTATTTCATCATTTTCTGTGTAATTCTTTTACTTATATTTCATCATAAATGATATATGTATTTGTATACTTTATGCATGTCAAGCAAATAAAGTTTTATTAAATCCTTTCTAATGGATTGCTTAAATTGATCAAAATGAATTCTAAGGTCACTGAGTCAAATTGGCAACAAAGAATGGCAGTAGCCGTGTTTAAACATAATAATCCTGCAGTAGCTAGGGGATCGATTAGCATGATGGTTGTGTCTTTGACCGTAACACTTCGTAATATCTGTTTGATTTTCACGAAAATTTTATTTCTTTCACAGTTTCCGGTAAGCGTTACTGACGAGTTTCATAAAATAAAAACAATATACCGAAAACACTGTGCGGAGTTCCTCTACTTATTTTTTTACACATTTATTTTGTGTAATTTATTGTTTTGATGACCCAATCAACACTAAGTATTACGCAACGTAACATTTGTAAATTAACATGTTAAAAAAGTCTTAATACAAAACGCATACTTATAAAATTTGTGAAAAATTACCCAAAACTATCATATGAAGATAAAGCTCCATCCTGGTATTTATCACTTTGATCATGATGAATTTTATTATTGTGTGTTCGACTCAAAGAACCAAATGTAATCGGTCGACATGAAGAATTACTTATACCACTATCTGTTTGACTGCCTTCACGTTGGAATCCTTTGTCTTCACGTGTGATAAAATCATATAAAACATCCGTTTGTTGACCGCGTGATATTGTCCGTTCTTTTGATGGATTTTTATATTCAGTCCCAAGCATTTTGGGGCACTGATGTCTTTGAGGTTGTTGTTGTTGACAATGAAGATTTGATGTAAAAACATCCGTTCTAGATTTTGATATAGACATATCTATAAGTTTACAAAGTTGACAAAAGCAGAATATTCATTTTTTTCTCTTGAAAATATAAAAAAAATATATTTGCATCATATATTAATAAGATAATATTGGAAGAATTAAAATAAATATTCTTTAATTTATTCAATCCGGCTAACAAGTATTTGAATAACTTATGACTATCAATGTTTCATTGCGTTGCTAGATAGAGTTAGGTCACTTAAATGTCACTTGGGTTTAAATAATGTTATGCAGTCTCGAACGTGTGTAATTCATATGAAACTGAGTGTTTAATCACCGCAAATAATTTGCATATAAACGAAATCGTAGTTAATAATACTCTTATAAAAAGAAATAGAGCATTAATAATGTTGCACGTTGTTTGGAGCGGATATGATTTGTTAGGTTTCATATGTTCAATATGCATTTATTAATAACTTGGTCGAAAAAGGTACAGTATTTGCGTTTGTTTCGGTTCTTGCAACTCAACGTAGATATCTTGTATAATGCTCACCTCCACCCGTAAGTGAACACTTGTACAAGGGGACAAAAATGACAATAAAAGGAGTAAAACTGTTAGAACAAGTAACTTTACGTCTAGCCAGATGAATAGTGCACAATAGAAATAAATCAGACAATGTTATTTAATACAAGTCTAACCTAATTACAAATAGACAAAGACTGAATTCAAGTGCATCTTTATAACTGTATTAATGCAGTCTGAAGTATTTCAAGGTGTATAGTTGACTTAGCAACTCAGCTTTCATGATGCTTGTAGACTAACTCTTTGCAGTAAAGGATTCGTATTATAATCAAACAATAGTTTTATAAATACAAAATATAGTTTAAAACCATTTCTTGAATATTACTTGCACAGATAATTCATTTTAAATCTAAGAAAATGGTTTTCATTGAAGTGTCAATAGATCGACAAAACGGACAGTACAAGTTTATTGTGATTACCTTAATGACCTGTCCAATAAATATTACTTTTTAAGTATTATACAATTCAGTTTAAAACTTGAGGTTTGCTTATTCATATAACTTTCTAAGACATTTTCCACTACCTCTCATAGTATTTCGAGACATGTTTAAATGAGATAAGTTCGCTAAGCTCTTCAGTATATCGATCAGAGTACTTTTGACGGTGAGATTCATCACTAATGTCCATTTTTAACAGCTGGTTCTGCTTAAATTTGATTCAGTTGAAAGAGTGTCTCAGGCTTATGGTTAGAAATTCCATAAAATTCTTCAAATATCTCGAAGTTTTCCTGAAAGATAGCTTCTTTACGAAATATCATTTTTCGTTTCGACACTTACAAATAAGTATATTTTGAATCCATTTTGATCAGATTATACATGGTCGAGGACATGTAAAGCTTTATATAGAATGTCTGGAAGCTAACTGTGACTCGAAGTAGTAATTAGAAATTTAAACTGAATGACAATGCTTTCACTGTTTTATGACAACCAACTGAATATAAATTTGGTAGCCAAAATAGGTTGAAGGTAATGTTTGAGTTTGTGAAGAAAAATAATGCAGGTGCGATTTCCATAGGAAGCACTGAAGCTCAGAGGATTGAATGTATTTCTTTCTGGTGAGTTCCAACCAGAACTAAACTTAGGTTTGGAATTTTTCAAAGACTAACTCTAACTACCTAACATCTCTACGCGGTGCACTTGATGTGCAATCACTCAGATTAGTGGTCACGTTGCTGTTTGATCGACATAATTCAACCAGCAGTAGAAGCCTAGACTTACACATTCTTAGTCACTACATAGAGATCAATCTGCAGTATACAACGCTTTTTAAAATTTTTATTGCAAATGTAAGGTTTTACAGCATACTACTTATTTCGATACGTTTCGTTGAGAAAACATAACTAGTAAACACCAAAAGGAGAATTATTTCATCACTATTCAACAAACCTAAGACCTCAGTTTATCCATGAACTGAACCAGAAGAGTTAAATATATCTCATTCACCTGGCAGTAGACATATCATAAAGATGTTAAAGTACCTAAAAGAACAATGAGGTATGTTATCTCATTCAAATTGGTTTTGTAAAATACGCACTGTTAACCGATGAGTACACATTCATGTTTCCCATGTATTAATTCTTGTTTACTTTTACTGCAATTACATTTATCCAACTTAGTTGCAATTTTAATAAGTTTATAGAAATCTAATATTTAGATTGCAGTTAATTAATTGGTCTACACGTTTGGACAATATGTAAAAATGTTTGAGAGAGGATGTTCAGAAAACGTTTATTTATTAATTTGATGTTTAAAACGTTTTTGACTTGGATTATTTCAATCATGATGAGGACGGTTATATAGGTATCAAATGCTCATGAAATATTCTGATGTTACCTAAATTATGATCTACCGAGATTGTCATGAAACAAAACAAGCACAATGAATCAAATCAATAACAATTGAGTGGCTTTTCAAATCTTACAAAAGTGAAGAAATTTAATAGGAGAAAAATGTAAAACATTTTTAGGATCCGAATTAATAATCCAAAAGTTAATGTTAAGTATATAATATTGAAAACTGTTGTTAAATAAACTGAAGCTGGTGTTTTTAGAAAAACGAGATTTGAAACTGTCATCATATATGAACTTATCGTTAAAGTAAATATTAGTTTGGCGAAACATAGGAGTTTCAATTTAACTCTTTCCTTTTGTTAAAAATATGCAGATGATGGGTTAACTGTAACACCTATCACTAGCTCGTACGTATCGAAAGTGTTGTAGTGTGTCATGAAATAGATGTTTTGCCATTCTCCATATTTCATTAGTGTTTTACCCAACTATTATCGAAAGTTTCTTTATATCCAGGATAATATTTTATAATCAAATCTCAGTACATAAACAGTTAAACTTTCTAAATTCTCTTACCTATCAACAACAATTTGATTTAAACCATACTTTTTAATGTAATGGTATTTAAAATAAACACCATGTCCTATACAAACAAGATTGGATAAAAAATAACGGTAGATTTACTAAGTTAGTAATGATGATCATTTATTCATTTAGGGTTAATCGGTCTATTACGTGTTACAATTATGTTTTATTGAATAGTATCACGTAATAAGAGTCCAAAATTAAATAGAGTCATATCCAAAAACTCTGAAATTATATTCAACTTTCAAAAATATTACTAGAGCTTGATAGCAATATACTAAGTATCTACAGCAGATAGGTTCAAGAATGAATAAACTATTGGCAAAGCATTAATGTTATTCACAAAATATATATTTTGACCCAGAATAATTGTATGATAACCTACATCTATAAAGTTCACTTGAATTGGATTGAAAATGTCTTGATTTGCAAATATTTTGTGACTAGTTAGTAATAGGTATTCTATAGTTTGTTCTGTCGGATAAGTAATCGCTTAATTTTTATTTTATCATTAAAGATGTTCATTATACATTTGAAGTGAGAGCCTATGGAAAAGCAACAGTAAAATAATAATCATCTACTATGAAATTCTTAATTAATCTTGATTTCAGAGCTTGCGGAAACTTTTACTCACTGAAATTAACTCGAAAGTTATACATAGAACGCATAATTAGCGATAGAGAATATGGTTGCTTCAAATTAAATTCTTATCGGATCATGATCTCAAATAAATGATTTTAATTCATCGATTAATTGGGGTTTAACAAGAGAATAAATTTCAAGACATGAATCACTATAATAAATGAAACAAATTATTTTCAGTCAGACTTAATAAATTAGATTTTATCTTTAAAAAAATGATAAAAGGATAAATCTGTATCGAAATAGATAAGGGCTGTTACTTTATATGATGTCTATATTCTTATGAACATTGTGGCATAGCTGACCATAACTTTTGTAGCTATTTTTCAAGATGATGGTCACTTTTGCTTTTGAATAAATGTAGATAACATTATCGAAACAATAGCGATTAGATGATAAAAGTCATTTTCATCAGAAAAATCATGTTTGTTCTGTCATTATTGCGACTATTTCCAGTGAAAGTGTTCACCGGTAGTTGAATAAACTATTTTCGCGATTTGTTTTAAATAGAATAAATGAAATCGACTTTATTTCCAATATAATGGTTAGATTTAAAAAAAACGTTCAACTACAAATGTATTAAACAAACAATCTTTTGTTTATTTGAGACATAATCTATTCAGTAGTATTTAAAACTGGTCAAGAATCTTTTATGATGAAGAAACTAAATCTTTTGACTGTATTGCTAAATTGGTAAGAATTGATAACTAGGAATTACATCTATTTTATATTAGTCTAAGACTCACCAAGAAAGTGCATTTATGACCTAATAATGCAAATCTTATGGAGATATAGTATTTAACACTAATACGATCTTTTCGCTTATAATATGGTTTACATTTCTTTGTTATTATCTAATAAAGACTGAACAAGAAAGGTACACTGTGATATATATGGACTAGACAGAGTGACAGTTTGGTTATTGATTCGATTCAACATTGATACATTGAAAATGAATTAAAAAAAGAATCTAGTTGACTTATATTTAATAAATATTAACGTTCATCAAGATTTTGTCGAATCTTTATTTAACTAGCTGTATCTGTCAGAGGTGTGACTATTGATATGTTGTGGCAATATTTTATTGTTATTTTGAACTGACCATCTCTCGACACTGTTATTAAAACATAGGACTGTAAACAGTCGAGTTGACCATTAGTCATTATATGCTGCAATGATTATTTCTTAGTATTACACTTATTATTCCCATGTTGGGTTAAGAATATAACCAGTAGCTAAATACGCTACAACGTTGTTCATATTTTGTGATGTTGTAACAAACGTTATCGTTATTGTCATTTCGATTTTACTCACTTTTCCTATGTAGTATATCTTTACGTATTTATTCTTGGCATTCACATTGTCAAGACAGTAAAATACGCTTGGATGAAAATGTTTGATGTTGGTAGTTGTAGCTGTCGTATATGAAGTATATCTATACTTTGTCCATAAACATATTTTACAAATAAATAGAACATACTGTAATAACTATCTTGAGTCATTTATTTAAATGAGTTCATCAGTAAAACTAAAAACTATAAGATAAACATTAAAAGTGAGAAAGACATTTCCTAAAAACGAATAATGTAACTGCAGTCACCTGAGATTACAATGAAGACAGTTATTTCACGAACTGTGTAATAAACAAGATTAATCAGGTAATTTTAGATGTAAGCAGAAAGAATTGAGCAACGTTACAATAAAGAGATCAAAGAGCTTTTTTATTTAGTAAACTGTGTTTGTGTCTGATTCCGAATATGCCTGTGTATGTAGGTTAGTGTGAGACTTATTTCTGATAACCGATTGACAACGTCAAGTAAACATTCTTAGTTACATTCATCGTATGATTTTATAAAAACTTTGAAAAGAATTTTGTAAGAATTTTCTAGAAGAAAATGAAATCTACAAATTTCATTACAGAACTTTTTCTAGAAAATTACTGCTTATTAAACTCAGTAGAGTTCAAGGTACTGGCAGACAAAAATCTGTCAAAAAGTTTTTAAAATATAATGTTACGCATATTTTGAATTATTCAAACCTTTTTAACATATAAAATAAATATCAGAAGGGGAGGTTTGTGGAGATTGTAGTAATTTAATAGTTGAATTCATGAGTCCATTAAAACTAGACCACCACGGAAAACCTGGGAGCGCCAAAAGGCCGTTTCGTTCTAGTGTGGGACTCCTCAGCATTTCGCATCCGAGATCTTTTGCCTAGCGCGCGGACGCTTAACCTCTATACCGCTGAGTCGTACGATAATTTTTACAGTTGCTGTGAAAATAAATTTCACTGGCTAACAATGATATCTGTAAAGTATTGAGAACTCGAAAGAAATGAACAGTTGCTTCAAATAAGTAGGACGATAAATAATGCTCATGACATTGTAAACTGACTTAGGTTTAATGAAACTTAAGACCTAAATAACTAGTGTTCCGTAAATAATTCTGAGGTAAAATAGAGGGGCTTTTCTTTACTGTCTGGTTTTCATCGAATCTCCAGCACACATGAATTCATGAATCAACAGTTATCAAAATGAAATTTAGCAGTTGTAAAACATGTATATATCAGTTAAATTCAGTGCTTGTATATCGGATTATATCTTTATGAATAAATAGTCCTCATCACTTTAAATATGATATCACCTTTTGTTTTGTAGTGCCAAGTAATTAAATCTGAACTGTTTCCTGGTATAAAAATAACGAAAAGTTTTTTAGTTATTTCAACAACATTTTTAAATCAGTAATAGTTTCTAGGCATTTTACGATAACGCAAAAGTAGCCGGAAATTCACTTGAGCTAATTTCGAATTTGTCGATTTATGAGTGATGTTAAGTGGAACATTAAGACAATAATACATAATTTTACGGTTGTAATTCATTGTCAAACATCAATAAATAGGCATGAACAAAATTCCCCAAAACTTTTTCGGTCGTTTAATATTAAAAATGTGTATGTGGTACATTTGATTTATTGCCATAGAAATCTATCTAAATTTTATGATTTGAAAATTCATACTAAATGCTTATCAAACGCATAATGGGTGATAATTTAAACGACTGTTAACGGTATTCAATCAGTATGTTCCCTGACAAATAAAGGAATGGAAAGCAAACATTTTCTTATGTTCAAACGTGATATCACTCCCTATACAGAATAAATATTTCAGTGTTTTTAATTCCTATAAAATAGGTCACATAGCTAAACCAAAACATTTTATAGTTGAAAGTTCATATTTCTTCCATGTAGTCAGTTAAACACAGGTCTTATTATCTTGAGGTTACTCAAAATTCCTTCGTTCTCATTAAACAGAAAACAAATTGTCACAATCTCAGGAGACTGAATTCATTCAGTATTTGTTTAATTGTCAAAACATCATTTTACCGAAGTTTATGGTATTCAAGAGTGAAGTAAATTACTGTCTATTTATTTAAAAAAAAGTTAAACAAAGTAGGTGTTTATTTCTTTTCAGCAGCTTCATATCAACATTTTTCACTTATGATAATCAGTTACATGTAACTTGTGATTTTATATGTACAGGCGTTTTCAGTGTGTTAAGAAAGCAAAGACTGTTTTACTTCACTGGAAGGCTAGATATTTATTAACAATTATTCAGCAATGTCGAAAAAACTTGAATATCTAATGCTTGTGAATGTGCATTTCATAAGAGATCAGTCCCGTTTTACAATAACTAAATTAAGTGTTTATACTAATTTACTCTCTTCTAATTTTGAAGACCCATTGCCTGTAGTAAGGCTTAAAGATTTATAGAAATAATTAAAAATCCTTCAGTTTTATTTCAAACATGTTACCAATTCAATGGAAACAACCTATAAATACTTATTGTTAGGAAATTCAATAATAAAATAATTCAGCTTTTAGTTTAATCACTATTTTTGATGACGGCTCGACACTGAATGATACAATGGTGAATTCATCTGTAAAATATTGTGATCATTATACATTTCTAGTGTGATTTAGATTGTATTTAGCCTTCCTGTATGCATTCTTTTTTTTAACGAAATATCAATCAATAAAAGTGACATTTTTGTTTGGCAACATAATGAATCAGCACCACAAATATATATATATATATATATATATATATATATCAGTAACCTTTATGTATAATATTTATTTACCTTTACACTTTTGTTTTAATTTTACTGGTCGAGTTAATGTTCCAGCTAAATTCGTACCATTCTCATATCTAGGCATTTCACAATATATTTGATTTGATGCAGCATTCACATCATAACATGGACTATAAAACCCATTTTGGACCTAAATCCCCTGCCACATTTCCATTTTGTTGTTGATCCTGTTGCTGTATCAAATGGATTTGATTGAATTAATTCCACAAACGAAACTGCACGTTGGTATTGTTTTGGAATCAATTGGTCTAGTTGATGTTGTTGTCGTATACGAACATGTACACGTAGCACTTTTTTCAGTGATATTAAAATTAGTTGAATCTTTATTTGAGTCTCTTAATAAATCGTTAGTATTGTTGTTAGTGCTATTTAACTGCTGATCATTTAAGTGAATTTCATTTATATCATTCGGAGTATAATTTTGTAAAATTGATGGTTCAGTAATGTAAGAATTAGGTGGAGGTTGTCTCACACGTCTATGGGGATTATACGTGGGTGTTGGAAGGAATATATCACCTGAACAAATAGAAGTAAAAAAACATAATCATGCTTTAAATGAAGTTTAATTTATTCTTAGTCTACGATAGACATAATAAAACGTATCAACAAATATATTTTCAAGTAACTAAACATCTATGGAACAGAATGCATGACTGTATTTGAACTACAGCGGTAATGTTCTCACCTAGATTTTTATAGGCTATTTATTGTTTGAAGCACCAGAAAAGGTAAATCCTCATCGAGTTATCCATTCAATATGTTTATCTGATAACTTTGTATGATGACTGCAACCTTTAATAGAGGTTACATGAACTACAGGTGCTGAGTTGCATTTATAGATTCCGAATTTAACAATTTTAATTATAAAGCGATTATTTTTTACGTTTTGGAAAATGATTAGCGTAATAGCCATTCGTAAATTAATGAGTTCTTTTATTCATAATTTTTAGTTTAAATACTTTACACTGAGTCATAGGTTGTATTCCGAATTAAAAACAAGGTTAGCTACTCAATATGACTTCTACTTAAAAGGTTGTTTTTACATGATAGTAGTAGATTTTCGTAGAACTATTTTCAAATTTATACTTAAACTGCAAGTGTAAAAATATTGAGATGTGCAACTGTTTATTCAATTTTCAGATATGACTTTCCATGCTCACTTTGAAAATTTAACCATGTGTATATTTTCTATAATCATCCAAAATGAAATGTCTCTTCAATACTGTGAAAAGTTCAAAGTATGACATTAAAAATTGCCGCCGATACTAAGCCCTTAGTATTAGAATTCTGCCTGTTAACAGCGTTTATCCAGTGAGTCAAAAAAAGATTATATCAAAGAAACCACAGCAATAATTTAAGTAATGAGAGCATCTAAATAAAAAATCAAAGCAAAAATTAACGGACGTCTGTCTTACTAGTATCCATATGTAGATGCAACCCACCCTTGGGTTTTGATTTTTAAGTTTTTACAAAGTAAAGCTGAACCTAATGACACCATTCATATATACGAAGTTAAACGAAACGCAGTCAGTATATGGTTTCTTTAAGCTAGACGATAGTTCGTAATACGTACACATTAAAGGATTTAAGATCTTTTTAATTTCTAAAGAATCGTTGGTTGTGACGTACCGAAAACAGTGAGATAAACACAGATAAAATCCATGTTTTATGAAACCTAAATTCTATATCAACAACCTGTCGCTTCACTTTAGAAGCTAACGTTTAGTCCAACAGATTGTTAAGCCACTAAAAAACATAAGGCGTAACCATCAAATCAATTAATTCAAACTGTAATATCATTTTATTTTAGAGTTAATAGTCAATTTATTATACAAACTTACTAGATTCTTTTCTACCTCTAAATAACTTAATTAAATCAGCTAATTCTAAATTTCCATTATTCTGTGCTACTTGTATAGGTGTCATACTTTCAGCATTGACTAGGGTTGGATCAGCTCCCCAAGATAACAAACGTAGAACAGCTGCACGCTGATTGTGATTTGCTGCAACATGTAATGGTGTATCACCATCGACTGACTGTGGACGTATAGAAAGAGTTAAGTTGTTTTTAACAGTTTCTTTTGGACGTTTACATCGTGCATTTACATCAGCTCCATACATTAACAATAAATTTATTTGCTCAACGCGATTTAAACGTGTAGCCTAAAATTTATTCAATCAAAATAAGTATAAAGACAATTTTTATTTCAGTGTTACAATGTATTTAAAACTTATTCTAAGAATTTAGTATTAACATGATGATAAATATATTATATGCATAACTAGTGAAAAAGTTTCAATGGGGACTAAATTATGCCTTACGTAGACATTTTCTTCTTAAACGAATATAATATTACTTGTAGTGTGAGTGATGTCCGAGGTTTACAATCATTTTCCCCAAAAAAATGAAGTATGATCTAAGGTAACATGTACGACTAAACAAATACGAACAAGTGTATCACGCTTAATTTGTTGATATGGGTTATAAAATTAATATGTATTTCATATAGGCGGAAATTCATAGCACTGAATTACTGTTATATAAAAGTGTTTATTATAAAACTATCCAATAAGACTAGGAAGCTTCGACACTATTTCGCACTTTTTCGATGTCAATTATTGATCTAGTTATTCGTTCTTACTTGAAGATATTTAGAGTTAGTTTGATATAGTACCAATGAACTCTTTCCATTTATAAACAGAGCTGTCTTTTAATGCTTAATTAATCTTAATTCATATGGTTAAATCAATTAATTGGGATTATTGGTAGTAAATTGTTGAAATCATTTATTGATATACTTCATTTACACATCAATAAGATAGAAGTATCAATTGAGTGTATTGTGCAGGAAAAATTATGTTTAGGTTTTAAATTTTACTTGATTTATTTTGATTTGGATGAGTAACGTGGTGTTTACTTCTGTTACATAAAAAGTGTAGTTAAAAGCAGTTAACCCTTGATTCATGAAGCAGAGATTTTACTTTTTAGAGTAAAACTCGTGCGTTCAGGCTTAGTATTATATGATGAAAGCGTTGGCAGATAGACTGATCGTAGAATAAGAAACCTATTTTGAAGGAACATATAGTTCATATAAACACTCGAGTAATTAAGCTAGCTGAACTAGTTGTTTGCTAACGTAGCTGATCTGCTTATTCTTAAAAAAATAGTTATCAGAAGAAAAAATCATTGATTAAATATTAGAGATTTAAAGCTCTCATTTATGTACAGATTATTCAGATATATTACTACTGAAATCTGTCCATCAGGTAAGTAACTAAGGATAAGGGCCACGTTCACAAAGTGACCAACGAAGCTTTACATCTATCCATAGGATCAATGCTAGATAATAGGTTGCTTCAATGTGTTCTGTCTCAAAAAATTACAGTCGGAAAGTCATTATGATGTTATCAACAAGAAAACAAATAAATAGTCAAAAAACAAAAGTAAATTATTTGAAATCTAGCTTTTTACACACTAAAGTTTGGAAATGAACTCGACTAATATTTTATAAATCAACGGGTTCTGTTTAGAACAACTAATTATTAACTCTCCACTTTCGTATACTTATTTCTACATCAGAAAACAGTACGTATCTAAATAAGTTGTAATTTAATATAAATGACAGGTGTTTCTTGACTGAAATAACGTGTTTTACTTTGGCGTCACATATTTAGTGATGTTAAGCATTCAACTGACTGTTTTACAGTTCTTTGGATTCCCATCGTTGCCAATAAATGAACTATATGTAGAGATGAGGGATAACCAAAAATATTTAAACGATCACTGATGACAATATACAGTAGCTTTGTGTTTCGTTCCATCATCTACCTTTTCAGACAAATTTCGAAAGGTGGTGACTGAAGTTTCTTTTTGCCATAGTTATTATTGAATATTAAACTTTTACTCAGTCAAGTCGGAAACCCTCGAATTAAGTATTACGACACTTACAAGTCTAACAACTTTGAATTCATAAAATTGCTTAAACAATGGTAAATTATTAAAACGTAATGTCAGTGACGTCATTATTGAATTCTTCTCATGAGATGTATTTGAATTTTACTCCATATTTATAGCGTGTTTCTTAAACTGATGTATTAACTTGCAGATAGTGGGATGGTGATAAGGTGAGTTTTGGAAAAATATTTGCCTTTATTTAAAAATTTAGACTGTATGTTATTTATGTAATGGGGAAATTTAGTCCATTTTTTTCAAGGTAACAAAATATACAATATGTATATAACATATTAATCTTATTCAACTCTCCGACCATACTTTTACCTGCCCAAACTAAAAAATAGTTATTTTATATCCGAGTACTTTGCATATAGTTTTCACATAAGTTTAATTGAAAACTGATCACAAATTAATATAAGTATGGAGTTACACAGCCATCATAAACTTAAAAGATAAACCAAATAGATAAATTATCAGAAGGGGTTTTGTGGAGATTTCAATATTTTCGTAGTTTTAAGCATGAGCCAATTGAAGCTAGTCCACCAAGGAAAACCTGCGTTGGCACTGCATGGCCGTTTCGTCCTGCTGTGGGATTCCTCAGCAGTGCGTGTCCACGATCTCGCTTCGCGAGATTCGAACCCAGGACCTATCAGTCTCGCCGTCTGGCCGTCCAGTGCTTCCAGGTTAGTCTACCTTCAATTGACTCATGCTTTCAACTATGAAAATAGATAAATGTTTGTGGGCATCGATGTTTTGCTTACATAAATTTCACTGAATAAATATTTCCATATTTTAAATTAGGGAGTAATACTGTTTTGTATTGCTTGTAATGATCGATAAGTTTGATATAGTTATCTAATATCAACAATTATCTATATGAATGGATCATTCATTTTTCATACTTGTGAGGTTTTTATAAACTTGTTATTCAGGGTAGGGCCTTTTTACATAACGAAATGATTTAAAAAGGAAACTTATAAAAATTTGAGTACACTGTACAATTATGTCAGTTCAGTGTATTGCTCTTTATTAGCCTGTATTCATTCGTTCATAAAGCTTTTCAGAGTTAAAATAAACAACAATAATCAGCATTTAAGTCAGCATTCTTAATGGGCTTTTCATCAATCATCTTCACTGTCAATGTGTTCTGAGACGTATATTACTTTTCATTTAGGACCTGTTGAATTGATATTCTGTACTGTGTGGAGTTATTTCAAACGCGATTGAGATCTAAGCACATTTAATTACTGATTGCTAAATAGAAAAAAATATATGCCTTAGATTTCATTATCAGTCTACCTCAATAATAATCACACATATTTGTCAGTGTTAAACACTGGCTGCAAGATAATTGATCGACCATTTAAATTAGAATTTACAATTGCTTGATAAATGAATAATGACTAATGTCATGTATGTCAAAATATTCTTAATCCTGGTCAAATTCTACTGATCAAGTTCCAATGTGGTCGCTAGTCTAAGTGACTTGACATCACGTTCACTATGTTGAGATGTACCTTGCTGATCAATATCAAATAGCGTAAAACCTAGGTCCAGGATTTCTTATCAACTGCTTCAATCAACCACTTTACAAAGTAGGATTTCTCTGACGTGGAAAAATGCATAAAACCTAACTAAAGGAATCATCTAAACTATTCAGAATGAAGCAGATTTCAATTAGTTTTCATATTGATTATTCCAAATGTCAGACAGGCAAAGGTAATGTAAAAGTAAACTTTGAAAATTCATTTCGTACATGTTAAAGTTGCGTCTCGGAAAAACACTTATCCTACTTAAAAGATTTTAATTAATTGCCACAGCTAGGAACAATATTCAAGCGTCATTCAAATATGTTGTTAGCAAACGTAGGAATCTATGGCTTGTAATGGTGACTTTATTTCTAATATTGGAAAATAAAAATATAAGAAAGTGACCCTATTGCTTACTCTAGTCTAGTAAAATAAAAATATATGTCAGTCAAACTCTGGAGAAGTGGGGGATGTTTCCAACAATTTTTTCGTGTGTTATGAAAAGTTGCAGGTAAAATAAACTGACCACTGACCACTTATAATAGAAGTGAGTGTAGCATTACTTATGCAACTTCTGACTTAATTATTAAAAATAATTGGTGAGTACAGTAGTCATTTATTCTACTAAATACAAAGGCTACTTTTCATTTAAATCGTTTCGTAGAACGTGTAATACTTATTCACTTTTCAAGTGCCCTTTGTGGCAAGCACATTTCATAGCTACTGACTAAAATGAAAGTGGAAAGAGTAACCGTTGTTGTGAATTTATATCTAAAAGATACTCGGGAAATATTTACATGGTTTCTACAGATGAGTTTCATTCAGAGATAGTTTTACACCATGATTTTACATAAACTAGTCAACTGTTATAAATCAATCAGGATTGAACAGTTGCTTTGTCGTAGTTTCAGACAGTTCTACAGTGCATAAAAACAGTCGTGCGATAAAATATAAATACATATTAAGTTATGAAAAATCCAAATTGTAGAAATGACTAGAAATTGGTCAGGGATGTACTCATTTGAAACACATAAACTTATTATTTGCTTTGAAGAAATGTTTGAAAAAAGGTCTTGAACAGGGATTTATCATTGCTGAACTAGTCTTTGAGGTGTAGTTGGTGACTATAGAGAACTCATTTACCATTGATGGTTCAAACCGACGCTTATGTAAAAATTCACTGGAAGATATTAGTTATGTGAAGATTAATTTATAACTGACATTACGTGATATTTAAAATCTGATGCCATAAGTTAAATGTGTGTAAGCTTTCCATTACGCTGTTTCATGATCATCAGTTAAAACTAAAAGTCTAGTCAAGCGATAATGATGGAACGAAACACATTCATTTTTAGCATATGTAATATACGAAGTGATCCTCTTTCTTGTGATCACATGAAAGCATTTGTGATGACAGATTATTTTACAAATACTTCAGTATTATACACTTTCAAATAGTGACAAATATATTTTAATGGGTTTGGATGGAAAAGCGTTTAATTAATGTAGACTAGCATGGAATCCAACATCGTTTTTTAAAAAAATAGTAAAGAATGTAATATCGCCAATAGTTTAATTTGTTGTGTGTTCAGAAGAATTAACATTTTCAATCAGTAGGTTAAATAATAGCGGAATCGAGGACATGAGTGCTATCCCATTTTCATTTGTCAGCTAGTTGTTTACACTTGGACCCGACCCGTACTCAGAAATTGTTGCTTTAAATGTTAAGTTGTAATATATTAGATAACTGAGTCACAACAGATACCAACGCGTTTAACACACATAACAGTCATTAGAATTTTTAAGAATTAGAATAAGAACAATTATGACATTCATTTCATAGACCGCTGTATATATGACAACACAGACTGATCAACTCATTTTTGAATAATCAACAACAAATCTAATAAGCCCTTATAAATCACCATGATAATTGCAAAAAACATCAATGTTGAAGGCATTACAATGGAATGTGAATTCAGCTTTTTAAGTCTACTGCATTTTCAGGGTTTGGATAGATGGGTTGTGGAAATTCTAAATCGGCTAGTTTACACTGTACAGCTTGCTAAATACATTTTTTACTTATGTTTTATAATAAACATTTACTGTTTAATATTTACTATAAAGGATAAATATATATGTATACATATATATTGCTTTGATCTTCACCTGTCTTCGTTGTATAGTGTCAAGGCAACTTGAATGTATAAGGATATCAGTCATCGAGGAAATGAGATATTATTATACCTGATAATAAACAATTAACTATTTGACTTAGTAAATTAGCTATCCATATTGATTTAAAGTTGAACTCAATAATATCACAAAAAATACGAGTTGGTGGATTGCTGAATGGCTGTCTAAATTATTCGAAGAAAAAAAGCCAACAAGAAATTAATACGCCCATTTACCCTGCTTTAAAAAAGAAAAACAGAGGAATTTTGTCAATGTATGTATATATAAAGTGATTATAAGGTGAAGTTTTGAGACGTAAAACACTTTTTACTTCAAGCTTAGAAAATATCAATTGCGGATTACTGAGTTTACGGTAACGGACTTTTTTTAGGTAACTGACTTTTTCTAAACTCTTCATGAAGGTTAAATACAATGCATTTGCTTCTGTGTAGATTTGTAGGTAGACACAATTGTAAAGCAAACCGAAATAACTGTTCAGTTCTTCTTGATTTTCAACGATTCCTCGATCTACTTAAGTCAGTAATAAATACTATAATCAGTACTAGAGAATAATAGGTTTTGAAGTAATGTTATAATTCGATGATCTGTCACTAGTTAAAATTCCATCACAATTTTGTGATCTAAAAATATGTTATTGGGGCTTAATAAATTGGACGTATTCGAGAACCAATATACTTCGAATTTTTACAAGTTTTCAAATGAACAGCACCTTAACAGTTGATTGAATAACAAATGTTAGGGTATCATTGGAAACATGTTTTGCTTTGAACAACTAAATAAAGTCTTTTCCTTGTTATCGAATGCTGAAAATGTGTATTTACTTCCCTAAAGCGTATTTCATAATGGACAAATTATGAAATTCAGAGCATTTAAATGGAACGAGATTCTAATGTTTCTGTTGTGGTGTGGGTTACTTATATCCACTTAAGTAGTAAATGGTGATGGTCAGGCATAGAATGTATTTCACTAAAAAGAACCGAAACGGAAAGCAATTGGTATGAAAATGCATGAACAATGAAGTTAGAGAAGATGGAATGATATTTGCAGAATGAACAGTTAAGATTGAGACAATTGATTGTTATTTTGCAAATTAACTGTTTACTGTACGGTTGTCGGATTTTAGTGAGATAGTCTGTAATTTTCGTGTCAGATACATTCGATTGTCAACGTCTATGTTCTTGTTCACTACACTCTCACAAGTCCGTCGTTGTAATTTTATGCAAAATGTTCATCTTTAAATAAACATATATCTATTACTTAGTAAGTGAAGTGTTTATTTCAATGTTTTCCTGAAGTCTAATCATAATTTATAATAATTACATTTACAATAATAAAGGAAAGAATAACGATACTGTTCGAAAACACAGATATGTTACATAAAATCTATTATTTTAGGTAAATAATTTACTTATTTGAGTAGTCAAACGATTCCATTTTAAATATTTACTTTTGATTTGTCTAAACCTTTGAAAAAAATGCGTTACTGTAAATCATCCAATTTCCATGAAATCACTTTCTAAGCTTTAAAATCTTAAAAAAAAATATCAAACAACAAGTCTGAAACTAATTTGTGTATTTTTAGAATATTAGTATGGGGTTAGGATCAATAAAGTAATTATACAATATTTTAGTTACCTAACTAGTTACGAAAAGCATAAAGATAACAAAGAGTTCGTTATACTTAAACGATTAACAACAAATCCTGAATTCCATGTTAAATACAGAGCTAGGTGAGCTTTGTTGAGAAGATCCAATTTAAGATGGACTAGTTGTTCAAAGCTGATTTTTGGCTTTCAGTACCACTTTATTAGGCGTTAAACTTATGATGAGAAGCACTTTAAAGTATTCAATCTGTAGAATAGTTAGTGCGTTTATATATTCCATGTCAACGTAAGAGTAAATGTTTTTAAACGTAAATTATAAACAGGGATTTCATATGGAAATAACATAAAGTTAAATCATAACACTCGATTAGAAAAGTGATGGTATAGTAACATCTATATCAATATTCTTTGAAAGAAAAATACAGTTGAAGTTTATTGTTAAATATAGTCCGTATTTTATCCATGAGTTCTTAAATCACTGACATTCATTCTTCATTTCACTTCAACCAAACAATCCATAAATAAGCAAAGATGGATAGTGGCTAGCAGTGGAATCCAGGACGCACGTTTCGTCCTATTTGGGACTCGTCAGCTGGGTGTACCTGCATCTCAGAGTTGATGTTCACTCTAGGACTCGAACCCAGTACCCTCGCGATGGCGTT
>NC_031502.1:30069465-30074255 GCF_000237925.1 Schistosoma mansoni | reverse complement strand
AACGCCATCGCGAGGGTACTGGGTTCGAGTCCTAGAGTGAACATCAACTCTGAGATGCAGGTACACCCAGCTGACGAGTCCCAAATAGGACGAAACGTGCGTCCTGGATTCCACTGCTAGCCACTATCCATCTCTGCTTATCATGCTTGTGAATCAAGGCTATATCGAGGCAATACGCACAGTATGCACATATGCCAATTTGAGACTGACCAGTTGCAGTCCTAACACATCGATGGGAAGATTCAAACAAACAATACTAAGTGAATCCATAAATAGTACACAACTTGAAAATAAACTAAGAAACCGATGAATGTACATACTGAATTCGATTTAATGACAACATGATAACAACACTGAATGGAACATCAATATATAAGCTGGTGGAAAAATACAAAACTTTTTGTTTGTATTGTATGGCTCATCAGATCTCCATCATCAATGACCGTAATAAAAGTCTATGCATCATGCATCACTACAAAACTGTAGAATTACTATCCTTTTTATCATTTATATTTAATTCTAATTTAAAATCATAAGAGAAATTCATTGTTCTATAACACGACTCTGTTTTAATAATGATGACAAATTGAATTGTACATATAGCAACCATTTAATAAATGCGGTTGATAATTATTGATTTAAAAAAATTTTTTTTAATTTGATGAACCTTTAGAAGTTATTTATTATAAATTTATGTTTATTTACACCTATGAAGGTCAACAAATCAGTTGAAATTCATAACATTTCTTAAATAAAAATGATTTAAGAGAAAGCACACTCTATATATTTATCTAATCTCCCCTTGTTATTAATAATGTCATCAGTTAAGTGCTTACTTAATGTAAACAAGCACACAAACATTTACATGTGCATATAGACACTCTGAATTCCTTTTAGATAAACTAGGTAACTAAGTACATTTAATTGAATTTCATTACAAATGAGCTCATTTTATTTTGAATAATAATAAGAAAACAAATCAATTTACCATCCACTAGGCGACCATATATTTACTAAATCAAAAATATTTAACATTCATTTCTTCTAGTTAAGTACTTTTAAATATTATATATCTTTCCTTTTCTACTTTCTTTGCAAATAACCCAAACGTGCATCTTGCAAACAGCGATTGCATTTAGTGGTTATACAATCTTTTCAGAGAAGTTTTCATCGTTCATGACAAGTTGTCGTGTACTGAGCCTAATTAAGTATTAGACTAATGTTTTGTTCCAATTTGATATTAATCGATCACAATTGCCAACTAAATCATTAGTTCATACTGTCATATTAGTTTTACAATAGGAAGGAACAGTTTTATATTTCTTTCATTGTTTTCATTCATCTTACGATTGATTCGGATGTACACCGAAATTCATTTTTATTCTTTATGCTTATTCAAATGATTACTATTTCTGTACTTATATTGTATAACTAGTTAATAAGTAGGCAAAACTGTGAAATTACAGTATGATTTATATTTATAATGAGTTAAAATTCTATTTGTCGAGTTAATTAGTAATTACTTAGTCGTTGATATAATTTAAATTTACTATATTGAAGTGGAAACGAAAATTAATGACCTAGTTACCAGTAGAAAAGGTTTTGATGATCTCACAAGACTCATTTTTAGTGTGGGATGCGTAGCTTAACATATTTGGTAGCGCACTATACGCTAGTATTTTAAAGATTCACATCTTTATGTAGTCAGGTTTTCATCCAACTTCAGTCGACATCATGTTCTTTGAGTAGTCTAATTACTTCAAATCAAATAGCTTAAAAGTAGTGCCGGGATACGATTTGGTTAAAAAAAATTATTTATTAGTTTCAGTCAAATACAAAATAGTCTCTTGTAACACTGATTATTAATTTTCTCAAACTTAAGACAGTGTATTCATATGGAGAAAATACTGTATTAGAATAGGCATGTTAAGGTCTACAACCCAGTTCAGTATTAGACAAACAGTGCATGTGTATTAGAAACTATGAAGTTATTCAAGGCCACTTCCTGAAATAGTAGTAACACGTTATCATGTTGATTTTTACTAAAACTACTACCAAACATCATCAATGAACATTAATTACATACAAACTGCAAGTGACATTATTTCCTAGGTTGAAATTTACTTTCGTATTACAATCTCAGAAAACCAAATAAAGTGCATTGAATGGTTATTAAAGTGACAAACGATGTCAGTTTTACATTAGCTCAAAGAGCTTCAAAAATTCTTTAGTAGTTTTCCTAGTTTGGATACGGGATTTATTTAATTATTACGCTAGAATCTATGTGCACTAATTCAACTCATTTCATATTATTCTTGGAAATGTTTGCTATTTGTTATCTGGTTGAATATTTTAAACATTTCCGAAGATTTATTCTGAAGACTCAAAAATATTGCTTGCAATTTCCAATCTCTTCATTATAAAACTATGATCTGTTACTTTCAATGAACTTCATTATGATGAAAAATTTTGAAGAACATATGAAATACAAATATGGTTTCAGAAATCAATAAAAGAACTAGACATTAAAAGGAATTTGAATATAAGTAAACAGATTATATGATAGAAAGCCAGACACACACACACACACCTTCATGTACGTACGCACACAGTTAAAAATTGTGATTTGGAAATCAACAACAATAAAATTGTTCTGAGATTGTAAGTACTCAAATTTTGCTTTTCTAGTATTATTACCTTTAAAAAAAGACATATATGCGCTTATAAAGAGTTATCCGTATTAAATGTATGACATAATTAGAATATGTGAATTAGAAAAATCAATAGCTTGTTTAAAATTGGCATTATGTAGTCTATTAGCTTTTTCAAGAGAAACTTTTGTTTTAATTTACACATAAAACTGAGTAGATTTTGTCATGTTATTAGACTCAATAATTATTAGATATCTAAGGTATTAATAGAAAGAAAAGAAGTTTGTTGTTTTAGACTACTGTTTTGTCAGTCTGTATTCAATTCAACCTTCACTTGTTTCATACAAGTTGATTCTCAGATCAATTTTTTTTAAATAAAAATAAAGGCAAACTGGAATAACAAAATTTGCAGAATAAAATAAATTCATTCTATTTAGAGGCTCTTGAACAATTGTAAAAAGTACATTATCTCCTAGAGTAGCAAGGGCTTGATATACTTCGATAACAATTTAGTGATCTAAAAGTCAAGATTCTGTCACAAGGCTTGAGGACTATGGGTTCGGATCCTTATAGGTTATAAATCTGCAATTCTAAGAAATGACATATTATAGTTGAACAACTCTCTAGGTCTTCCAATTGGTTGTCTGACTATAGTCAATCAACAGTGTTAACTATGAATTCGAAAACCTTGAAAGCCTATACTAAGGATATCTAATTCAGAAGTATTGTGGTTAAGCTTCCTTTCAAATATAATAATTGTTATCTTGACATTTCCTAAGTCATTCATCGGATAAAAGTCGATAACTCAAGCACTATAGTGTTGCATGTGAACAGACAAATACTTATAAAGACATATATCCTTGTATAATTTCACTAGTTATTACGATAATAATGATAATAATAATAATAATGAAATTGTCACTTGACCGACAAATTCTTAAAAAGAAAACAATCTTTTTCATATTTGTGCAAATATTGAGTGTTTAGCAAAGCCTAACTAATGGTTTTTATCATAAACGAATAACGAAAATAATCCGTAATGTATTATTAACAACAGTTTTTGTAACGAATTAAACGCACAAAAATTTTTAAAAAATGTGAATATCTGAATTTTATAATGAATATCAACAGATACATTTTATGGTTGAACATGGAATAAACGGGAACTTATTTCATGTGTTTTTTTCTAAAAAGTGAATGAATTGAAATAGGTAATACTACTTTGATATGAGGTTAGTTAAACTTGGATTCAAGAGTCTAAAGTCTAAAAGAGCATTAGACAGCTATGGTGCTGGTCGTAGGCAGTCGATAGGAAACCTTGGACCTAGTATTCATGCTCTTCAATAAGGTGTACCTTCAACCTTGAGGGAACTGATGCTCAATGGTGGATTCTGTTCTTGCCGATAAATGTCAAATAACATGAAACCTAGGTTCAGGGTTCATAATCGACAGTCACCAACCACCACATTACATCTCAAAATAGTGAACGCGATATTAAATTACTCAGACTAGTAACCACATTGGACCTTAGTCGGTAGAATTTAACTGGGACTACGAATGACTTGATACATATGACAGTGGTCACTACTCACTCACCAATCATTTGTATATTAGATAGCTATATTATATGATTTTGATAATTTGTATGAAATTTTATCAAAGCGTGTTTTGATTGGTAAATCCTTGACTCTTATTTCATGTATCATTATGCATATTTAGGCACTATTGTACCACCGTAAATAACATTAAAATACTCTGAAACTTGTCATAGACAACGAGTCCCTGTCGCATACCTTATTCCTTTTGTTTTGTTAACAAGAAGGTCAGCTGAGCACAATGAGTGGTACTAATTTGTTTATAGAATGCAACTTTCAATTTAAAAGTGCTTAAATTTTGTTTAGAAATATGAGTCGATCGTTTTTACCGTTATATACCAGAAAGATATGAAGAAATTCAAGGTTATTATTATAATTCTCAATATTCATTCTTTCAATGTGTTTTTACGTTGAATGTTCAGATCAAACAAGGGAATAAAATGAAAAAAGAGAGACATCGGCTTTAAATTTAAAGAAATCAAATTATTCTGTTGCTTTTAGTTAAGAAAAAAACTATATATATATATATATATATATATATATA
>NC_031502.1:30061048-30069265 GCF_000237925.1 Schistosoma mansoni | reverse complement strand
GTCAGAAACTGGTCTGTTTTTGTTTTCATTATAAAGTGTCATCCATTGATTGATGAGTAAGTGAACGGTGATCGTTATTTTCAAATGGTGTCAATTAGGCACAATTATAATATTATCAGAAGGAGTTTTGTGGAGATTTAGTATTTTCATAGTTGAAAGCGTGAGTCAATTGAAGTTAGACCACCATGGAAAACCTGGAAGCACTGGACGGCCGTTTCTCCCTATTATGGGACTCCTCAGCAGTGCGCATCCACGATCACGCTTCGAGAGATTCGAATCCAGGACCTACCAGTCTCGCGCCAGAGCACTTAACCGATAGACCATTGAGCTGGCATCCAACGGTGTTAATGTCTAACTTCAACTGATCCACGAAGTTGAGCAACCATTCACCAATTGTCTTCAGTGAGTTCCTATCTCACAACAGACGTGGTTTGAATTCCACTGGTCACTGCTTCTCACTGGAACTCCTGGATTTACCTCTCGAAGTCAGTCACTAGTGAGCATATTATTATTATTATCAGAAGGGGTTTTGTGGAGATTTAGTATTTTCATAGTTGAAAGCTTAAGTCAATCGAAGCTAGGTGCGCACTGCTGAGGAGTCTCATAATAGGACGAAACGGCCGTCCAGTGCTTCCAGGTTTTCCATTGTAGTCTAGCTTCAATTGACTCACGCTTTCAACTATGACAATTATAATAAATAAATTTTTAAAAAACGGAGGAGCTTTAAAAAAGTTGTTCAGTAGATATATGATCAATGTTTATTATTAAATCCAATATTAGAAATAAAGTCAAGGCTACTTCTAAGCACTATATTGCCAGTGTTTGTGATTATAGAAATGACTTTTCAATTGCTGTTCATGAAGTAAGCTACCTTGGGAATTGATAAAATTATATCATTTCACTGTCATCAACTTGTTATTATAAAAAATCTATATTCATAAACAATCAAATGTAATTTATTTGATTAAAAAAGGGAATATTTTTCATGATTCATGACTGATATTGTAACCTGTTGCATATGAATGTTTAAATATACATCAGTTAGCCTTATAACTCAAGGCTGTTATAAATATCATTAAGATAGCGAAAAATACATAGTATTATTACACAATAAAGTTACATGCTTTTATTTTCACTGTTAACTGAAACCTGTTGGGAAGTTAATCAAAAATAATTTGTAGAAGTTTGCATTATTCCCTTCTTTTTCGAGCGATCCAATAATATTTTGCTCTCAGAGAGACTCGAGTTTGAGCTTATTTGGATTTTTGTTTGTACACTAATAAATAACTTGAATCTAGGGCTAAATAGATTTCTAGTGGTTCTCTTCTTTTTTATAGCTGAATTTATTCATCATATGACTTGTATCCATCCATAAATGTGTCGACTGTTTAATACAATAACAGCAAACTGTTTGTCCACAATTTACATACATCCTATAGACTAACAACAGTAAGTTTTAATTCTACTTTTTTTTCCAAGTAATTATGTACATTGGTCAACCTGCAAAAAAGAATCACCACTTAATATGAGATATCGATTCACTAGATTTAAAACATTTCCCTGTTATATTATAATTTTCAAAACAAAATGTCGTATGAAATTGACCGATAAAGCAAAATAGAAGATATTTTAACAATATATGTTCATTAATAACAATTACCTGGTGTATTTCTTGTAAACCATCTTTATCACTGATGCCGATTTTTGAATGTTCATACAGTAAGCTATGGCATATTTTTGTATCCGGATCATAAAGTATATTATAATATAGTGGAGTCAAGCCATATTTATCCAAGCAATTCGGTGATTGCCCGAAGTCTAGTAACGTCTGCAAATAAATGAAAACTGTTTATATAGTTATGAAAAGTTTGTATAGTGTGAAATTAGTTTTCATCAGAAACTGACCACGACTGTAGAGCTGATGAACACCAGGAAGTATTACATAATCGTTTCTTTTGCAGTTTAATATTCCTTATAACAGTGCTATCAAGGGTTGAAAACTAGAAACTTCAGATCTGTCCGTCAGCATGATAATGTCTCCACCACTTAATTTCCCTTTACACTTTACATTATAGATTACACAAGTTCATTTCTTTTTCCTAAAGCGAATTCTCTGTGCCTAATGTGTTTTTAACTATCGCCGATACAGCAACTAATTCTACCACTCTTTTATTCATGTTGAAAATTTTATCTCATTTCACTGATGTGGACTGAAAACGTGAACCGATGAACATGTGTTGCAAGTTCTATGTTGCTTATGACTGGCTGACTGAGGTAGAATCAAATGGTTCGTATTTCCAAGTTTGGCTAGTTTATACTAATACATGTAACTACCACTAACTGAAGTTATAGGCTAATAATTGATAGACCAGCTTCTAGATGTATGAATGAAAATGTGAGTACAACCAAATTTATAACTTATACTTTTGAGATGAACTACTGACCGCATGATTTATTTTCAAGTTAACTTATAAAGTTTGATAGACAGAAAATTTCAGTTTTAACCCTAACAAACAGTAGTGCCGTTTCAGATTAGCTAATGAAACTTAAATTAATCAGATAATTCAGATCATTGGTTTAATGTTACCGGAATTTTTAGGCGCTTTACTCAACTCATTCAGTGCCTGAAACAACCCCTTAAACTTGAAGAGGTAAATGTATCAGAGTGGTCAGCTATTCTAGTAGTATTCGTCACTAGTCCATAATATATGTTTGTGCAATAGAACTCAGCATATGATTGTGACAGAGTTGTTTTAAACTTGTAGTTTGCCAGCACGCAAAAACACTGATGCTTAAAAATCTAGTGTTACAGAAGAAAGTGGATTGCTATTATCAAGGATGCTTCAGTCCATTCCTCTTATACCACTACATGTCATTTTAAAGCTTTTACGGAATTAGTAATAAAACATTCGTGGTTAACTTACCTTAACTCCTTCAAAATTTCCAACGGTTACAGCTTTATGTAACGGTGTATAACCAGCCAGTGAATAAAAATCACGGTGTGCACCACCAGAGATTAATGTTGATATCATTTCATAAGGTTTTGATCGTGTAACAGCTATTGTCAATGGAGTTTCTAAAATTGAACGTATTGTCTGATCAAAAAGGACAGTAGTTTACCTCCGGTCTTTGGACAGTGTATATTTGGATCAAATCCTTTAGACAGTAATTTCTCTACTTTCTGACATTCTCCACGAGATACGTAACGAAAAAATGTTTTGATGAAGTTCTATATATGAATATTGGCATCAATAAATCTTTAAAGCAAGTGATACCTTCGAGAGTTTACTCAATAATGTTGGTGACATGTGAAATGGTGGGATTGTTCGACGTTTGTAAATAAACTAAAACAAACAATAGAAATCAGTTATTCGATTGATCTTTTCCTCTTTTACATACCTCTAAACTGATAATCGTTTTACCACTAATGTACTCCGACAGAAGACGCTCTTCTTCTAGGAATTTCCCCTTGCGACTTGGTTCATCAAGTAGGTATAAACCCATATTTTGCGAATCAGTTAATAAATCACCAAGAAGTGAATAAAAGTTTCTTCTTAATATCTAGAAATATTGCATCTCCATCACTTTTAGCGTAGTCTGCAAGAACACAGTTAATTGATCAATATATACAATTATTCATCAACTTACCTGTTTATTTAAATCTTTTATAATTATATTTAATTCTGTAATTTTTGGTAAATCCATTTCAATATTGGAATTGGAAATATTGGCTAAACTATTAGCACTTTTATTAGAATCACTATCGACTAAATAAGATAAAGTGAATTTTTTCATTGTTTAATATTCTATTCGTTTAGTTTATGTATATTTCTTTTTTTTCTCTATTAAAATTGGATCTTCTATTCTGGATGGTGGATTGATGTATAGACAGTATGATGATAAAGTACAATCATTGATTATAACAATAAATAATTCAAAAATATTTTGATTGTCTAAAAAAAATAAAAGGCAAAAAATAAGTTTTTCAAATTGGTTAGTTATTTTGGGTAAAAAAAAGAAAACATTCAGGTGAGACTATAGTTTATGGACGACCTTTGAGAGACGCTAGAATGACCTTGAGAATGTCCACATAATAACTAGGACCAGATGAGGGTTATAAACCTGTGTGAGGAGTTCCAATTATGATTTACAGTTCATGGTTAAGGTTAGGAGTTATACTTGGGGTTTTCATTATGAACTGACATCAGCTATAATGCCAAAACTTTATTTATCCAAATGGATGAGTTCATTTCGCGCCAAAATCAGAGACCTATTATTTTATACCTGATTGGTTCGTCCATAAATTATAGTCTCGCCAACATTCATTTTATAATAGGAATTGTGTTTCCTTTTTTCTAACATAAATATCTTGCATTCAATTATTTAACATTCCCATTGTCAATCATTCGATAACAATGTAGGTCTTTTACAGCTTATCAATATTTTGTTTATAAAATAACACAACTAAGTGTAGTACATAAAAACAATCGTCGAGTAAGCTAATGTAGAAATAAAATATTATCATTCTATTACTGTCAGGGGTAAATTAACTAAAACAAAGTATTCGGACAGGTTATCAAGTAACTCATTTATATTGAAATCTTGAAAACGTCAAATCAAATCAAATCCTGTTTATTACCAATGTCCCATAATAAATTGATAAAGTATGATTTGAATGTTACTTTTTGTGTGTATCAATTGAGTAATCACAAGATTTAAAGATTTAAGTCAAAAAGTTGATTGTCATATATTTTTAGAAACTACTCTCATCATCCAGTCTTTCATAGCGACCAAGTTTCATAAGCAAATTCTTGATATCTCTTGTGAGGTATTTTAATCTGAACAATGTAAGTTTCAAAATAAACAACAGTTGAACTTATCGTAGATAGATTTCATTAGTTGTGTCGTGTTAAGATCAAACTATGAGTAATAAATGTACTTATTTCGACATCAATAAGTAAAAGTAGTTAGATTTCACAAACACTTGACAATTTAATCTCATGTTTCAAGTTTATTTCAGGTCAAATGGGATTATTAAATAACCAGAACTAATCAATATCTTTTTTCTAACTCACTATCTAACATAGCTGAAGTAGTCTACTGATTGCATTGTCTTTTAGATTATGAAACGATTCTAGTTGCACACTGGACTAAAAATCATGAGTCCCTTTAGATTGTTTGATATGGTCATATTGGATGGGTTAACTGTTGTAAACAATACTACTTTGTTGCTCATTATTATCAAGTGATCAATGTTCATACACTTATGTCAACCACATTTGAAATGTACTTTTACTTCCCTTTTATTAATATTTGTGAAGTGACGATGATCCCTGTAACCTCAAATCAAAGTTTAAGAGGTTTCTAACCAATCTTTAGCATATTATTATTTTCTGATTACAATTTATGTAATAATTGTCCACAAGCATCTTAATACATGATTACCCTATACTTATGATTGATTAGCTTGTACATGTGTTTTCAAGTTTGTGGTTGTAAGCTTTGATTTTTGAATTAAAGTTGTTCGCGAATAGTACGAAATACCTTGATGACATAGGGTAGGGATTACGACATGTAGCGAATCGACTGACATCAAAAATACAGTCTAGATATCTTGTGTTTGTCACCTTACCAGAAGGTCCTGAAGTACATTCTGGTGGCAGTGATACATGCATGATACCATACACCCTCAAAATAAAATTGTCCACCCATCCGTTACTAGTTTCGTATACAGTAATTTGCACGTTGATATCAACTGATGATGTGAAATGTTTTTAAATTGTAGAATTCATTACGGAAGTCAGTCTGCAAACAACTACTTACAATTATGTTTTAATTTGAACAGAGGTATTTTTAAAATTTTTAGTGATTTTTGTTGACCAAATTTAATAGAAATCAATTGATAAGCTTAACTAGAAGGTTTGGTAGTTCATTAATACTGCTGATTGTGTATTAATTATATAAAACAACTGTTAGGATACTCATAAACATTGGCAAAGTATATAACCACTACAGTTTATTTCCAAACCGATTAGGTTTTTGCATTTTTATGATACTATGAATCGTATTCATTTCATCGTCAATAATAGATAAAATAAATCTTTAGTCAAACGAGAATATCTATCAGTCTTATGTACATCAAGCTTCATTTCAACTAGAGCATGATTAAAACAGTAAAAATCAATTTCTTCGAAACAGGAAAGGAGTATTTGAAAAAGTCACTTTATGCTTTTCAAACCTGATTACGCGTTATTCAAATATGATCTGTAATTACTATGAGCATTGATGAGTTCATATCTAAAGAAACTACAGTATCCTACTGAAATGGAAAATTTGGCAACACTGGGAAATCTGAGTGTTAGCCGGAGCATCAAGTCCTTTATCTTAACTGAGCATCATTTACATACATCAGTATAAAGGTTAGATATATGCAGTGAACCAGTCGATAAATAGTTATAATTATTATAAAGAAGGACCGGGAAAAAGGCAATTGAAAACCAAAGAAAGAATATTACTTGTAATTTGGTGTCTTGTATTGGGTGGATCATGTAAAAGTAAATGAACCTATGGTATTTGTCTCTATTTTGGTTCATATTATTCTATACATTGAACTAATGAATTTTGTTAACCTGATGGAGTTATATATTTCATTGATTTACACAGTCCCAAACTTTCCTCCTTTATATCTGCTCAGACACTTCACATTATAAAGATACAGGAATGAAATATATCGCAACAAAAGTTGCGATCGGATGCAGAACGTTTTCTAACTGGAAACTGTAACGATATCCGGAGGTACTGTCCATGAATTTCTCTTCCTGTTTTTTTCAAATAAAATGTAGATGTGGTCCTTTGTGGAGTCACAGTGGGTTTCTCTTTTCCGGAAGATAAACATAACCACTACTCATAATACACTCCGGTAGTAGCTCAAACAGCTAATTATGATTTTAGCTGATCATGTACACTACTAAAGCTATTTCTTAATTTTAAAAACGTTTGATATGACTATATATATCACCGACTACAGTATTTAGGTCAAATGTTCGATTATTACACATTATTATTTCATAGCCTACATATCTCAGATAGATTTTAGAGGTCAGTATATCATTTTTGGAAGCAATTTATGTTAACAAATCAATAACACACCTTTAAAAGATATAAACTATCAATGAAACAGATAACTGACATAAATTTAAATGTTCGTATTCTTGTCTCCTGATCATATAACTACAAATTTTTGGTTGGATCAGTTTATGCTCAGAACATGATAATATGAAAAGTGTTATTACTATCGGATATTCAATATTCAATATTACAGCACGTAATTGGACTAATAAAATGTTTTCAGAAGTTGATGGTGATTATTAAAGCGTGTCAGCTTACCGATTACTTGTGCATAATTTCTTAACTAATCAGATCTTAGTGTCAAATATTTAATGTTACATACTTTCAAACAATTTATCAGGATTAGCTTTCCTATCTACGTTAATATATTTTGTTTCTGACAATAACATTCATTCACTCAACTGTGCAACTGATGGTATTTTTATCATTTTTAACTGGATGTAAAATACCCCAAAAAAGAAACAGTGGTGTTCTTCTTTGTCAACATTAATTCTTGGATGCAATCATGCTAGACGCTTTATAATGAATTCCATTTATTATAACCAAGAAATTGATTAGTATAATTAGACAAGAACAAAAATAAAAACATTTTAGAAGACAGTGAATACAAACGATACTTCATTGAATAAACCAAATGTCTACCAAATAACATATTAAAATATCACTGTTAGATCACCGTATTATATCAGGTATGAGAATAATAAATGGTAAAAAATAGATATAGTTTGTTCGCAGTGTTGCAAATATTTGTCACTTGAAGAATCATACTCCTTCCTTTATAAAAGAAAACAATCAATCAATATTCAATCATTCACATAAAATCAAATCATAATTTCTTGATGAGGTAGACGAATAGGAAGTAGAATTAGAAAAGCACTTAAACGTATTGTATATTGATCCATTTTCTGCAAGACCATGTGATGTATTATTTCAAGTTTATTTGTTTCTTGATGTCCATGTATGTTTCGTTTGTCTGGGTGTGGGTGTGCGTACATGTATTAATACACATGATTGCACGAGCAGACTATGACTGGTTGTTGATGTTTCAAGTAACTCATGTATCAATCACTCAGCATACTTGAAACATCA
>NC_031502.1:30055366-30060848 GCF_000237925.1 Schistosoma mansoni | reverse complement strand
GTATTAATTACTGATAAAAATAATAGTATATAAATGAAACTATTTGGCATGATATGTGTACTTACATACATAATACGTAGCTAGATGTTAATTAAGTTACAAAGAAACGTCTATATTCATGTGAATGATTGGCAGAATAAGCAACTTTCTTTTAGAGAGAAAAAAAGTCAATTGTTAACACGCTACAATAATTTAAACAAGGTAATGGTAATAATAATCTGACCTACAATTGTATCGAAATTGTGCTTTATTATTATTGTTATGATATTAAAAGTGTGTTATATCCAGTAAACACACATTGCAATGTTGTCAGTATTTTAGGTTAATATTAGTTATGAAATAGCTTCAAAAGTACACTTGAAGTTGAATACGAGTAGTCATATTTAAACTTCACTACTTCTTAAATAAGTTAGATTATATAGGCCAAAATCACAAACCATGAATTTAGTCCAGTCAAAATAATATTGACGGTATTACACAAGTTTCTGTACAAATAGTTAAATCGTCTCAAAGTCTCCACCACTCAGTCCCACTTCAAAATATATGGGTGATTTTTCCCAGTATCGAACAAGAGTCATAAATAATATTGTTTGTTCTAAAAATACCTGGAGTTGAAAATGGGAAAATATGGCGTTAACATAGTTTGTTAATTATGGACTAAGAATATACGTACAGCAAACCGTCTGTTCCATTATCTCCTGCTTATTACCTTTTTCTCCCACAGTTATGAGAACGACTATACCTAGAAAGATAGTTTAACGTTTCTTAACCAGGTTAACAACGTTAGATAATTATCAAGGGAAGCTGCCGTTTTCATTACATAGTGTTTCTTCTTCAATCTTGATTTGCACATAATGTTTTAAAAATAGAGCCTACCAACACAAATTGATTTTTTTGGAGGTTGTTTTATGACTATAAGTCTTAAGTTTACTCGTTAGTTTACCGGAATTACGGTTCAGTACATCAATAATTTTGATAACTCTACAAAGGAAATGTATTTTAGAAATTTGTGTCGTTTAATCCGCCCATTTATAAATGAACTTAATTAATGATCACACCGAATGAAATTAAATGTTCCGTGGATTATTTTGACGTGTTTTGCTGTACAAATTAAGAATATGCTTCTAAAAATTGGGTAGAAAATAAAATATCTTGATTGTTGTCAGGTCGTTTTTTTCAGTTCATCAGGGTACGGATAAACTTAATTTTTGAATTCTTCAAAGATTCAAAATAGGCTGCATATACCTTATAAATTACTCTCGAGCATTCATGTGACATCGAAAGAATAGCATTTATATCATCTTGAATACATTCAGTTATTCGAATGTCATAGAAGTGTATAAAATTCAGTTTCATCTGAAATGCAAAACAAGGCTATCTCAAATCTCTTCGGTTTTACCATTAAATTCAGGATGTTTTTAAATTAATGCTTCATTTGATTATATTTGGTTATGTTCCACGGTTTGGGTGACTTCAGTTACTTTGATTGTCAGTTTTCAACAGAACGTATATTTGTTTATTATGTAAGGAAAACTAATGCTCCGTTGGTAACGATTTTAACTCAATTAAGCCAACGCTAAAATAGTAGTGAAGTCTTTTTAGTGATAGAGATTAATTAGCTACGTTTTCACTTTTTCGTTGGTCCACAAGTGTTCCTATTAGTTTGGTCTCACAGTTCTTGATCTGAAATACGTAATTTCTTAATGACATTATTAACAAGCATCTACATAATTCATATTTGTAAAATAAATGTAAGCTTAATTAACTTTAGATAGTAAAAAATCAGACTCATTCAAATAGATTTCATTTTAAAATTTGAACCATCATAGTTGTTTAGTTAGTAAAATAAGTTAGGCATCATTGTTGTATGTTTTGTTTATTTTATTTCAAAAATCTGGACGTATCTACAAAATTTATTACCAAATCAGTTAGTATAAAAGTATGTATTGGTATTCTCCAACGATAAGTAAAATAAAATACTGTGATTAAAAGGGTAGGAGTTAAGTATTTTACAGATACCACTTGTTTTTATAATAACAATATATATGTTAGATTATAAATACGAAGAAACGAAAAATGTAATTTTTGTATCACTCCTCTTACAACGTGATTCATCCTAAACAATTTCCCGTTTTCTTTCAGTCAAAGAAAACATTACCTTCATTCAACTTTTAAATAATATTATCTAGATTAAATGTATTGCCATAAAACATGATCATAATTACTTGTAAAGATACCATGAAGATAAAATAACTGAAAGAGATTAAACCAACCTTCATTTACCGGTCAAAATTTAACAGAATTCTTATTTATTATACAAACGGGGGATAAATTTTAGCAATATGTCAAACATTCAAAATAGACTAGAGAATCAAAATACTACCTTTTTGACAACAAAACGAGAACAAAAGTTAGAAATATGAGAAATTATTTTAAAGAATCTTTAACCAATTGAAAATTTGAAGACGTTTTGGGAAGTCTAAATAACATATATTTGGTGACTGTAAAGTTACAAATATGCAACAGGCATTGCGATTAAATTAGTTAAACATAAAGTTGACCGTCAACATTTCATTCATGTTTTACGAATATCTGTCCTTGTGTATAAAGTTCAATTTAGTCGAGAAATATTTTAGTAACAATGCACTCAAATTTCACCAGCCTGCTTATGTTCCGAATGAACAAAGATGTTTAAAAACTTACTAATACAAATACTTTAAGTATTTTATATTGTTTATTTCCTCAACATCATGAAATCTGTGCAAATCTTATCAAGCTGAGCACCAGATAAAGAAACTTTATGTGCGGTTGATATAAGCCGAACTTTTGACGGTAGGTGGTAGGGAATGTTTCAATCTTTATGTTACTGCGATCAGTAATTGTTCTTATATTAATCGCCACATTTCATTGCCATATTTAATCATTACTTTATTCACATATAAAAATGCCTAAGAAGTGAAGACTTTGTACTTCTATTATCTAGTAATATTAATGCGTCCTGATGTCCCATGTTAAGAGTAGAACTTCCAAGAGTTTAGCCGGACTTCCTAACTAGTAATTTCTGGCTTTAACAAACAGATGCAATTGAAACCCAAACTTGGTCTGCTAAATTCGCTTGCTACAAAGTAAATTTTTAAGTGTTGCAAAATGGCAGTCAATATTTTGGCTAATGTAAAAGCGTCAGTGTAGCATTTGTCAATCATAGGAAATTCCCTCAAAATTCAGTGTTCTATTTCATTCAAGAAGTACAATCTATCATTCTTTAGATATGAGTGTGGAATTACCTTAATAACACCGATGAAATATAACCTTGGCATTAAATTAATTGAAATATTTTTCATACTTATGTTTCGTCCCACTTGTAATAGGTTGCTCTAAGCACAAATGCCTACTCGGTTCATACTCAGATGTGGTAAGGTTTAATAAAAATCACTTCAGTACACACATTCAAGTTTTAATGTAATCATTATGGAGTGATTCAACTATAAGTACGATATATTCATGACGTTTCACATCATTGTAGGACTTTTGACATCAGATTAATACATCAATTTTTTCATGTGGATACTTTTCCTTAGTTACTTTCTTCAGCAATGACTTGGTAGGCATGTGAAAATATAATTTAGACTTCATTCCATTAAACATTCTAAATGCTCCTACATTGTTTAAAAACGACATTTTATAAGCCTTTGATCAAACTATTCGGAACTCATGTAATCTGTCATAAAATAGACTTGACCGGAATAAAGCCTGTCGTGAATATTGTCAGTACATCAAAGTCATCATTGTTATTCGAAAGGACGTTTACATAATATTTTAAAGTTTGAAAGGCCACAGACTACTAGAGTGTTTTCTCTTTCAGTAACCCTATGTTTACAACCAACCTTAAAATATCCATACTCAGTAATTCTTCTTTAAAGAGACAAAAACCAATTCACCGAAGTGTCTCACTTTAAAAAATTGGATACCCAAGCAATGTGACTAGTTCAAATATCTTGTAGTGTAAAGCCGAATACATAGATATATACTTGGTAAGTTATTCTGTTTAAAGTAAATGTTTTGTGGCTTTAAATATGCAGCAAAATCATGCAACTTAATTAGCTTGTAAGAATCTTTGCTCTGCTAACTTGAAAACTTATTTATTAAGAAATGTCTGCTAGAGAGTTCTGTCAGTGAGCATACTCCAACGAAAATGAAGCTACCTGACAAAGCTGGATCTATGCTACTTACAGAAACTGTTTTTGGCCTATTTCTTCAATAATTTGGTTTAGAAATGGCATCCAGTTACCGTTTATTCAAGAAAAATATCCCATTATTATATTAAAACGGAAATGACCGTACCTGAAGACAAAACAGCCGTGAAAACCTAGAAAAATCCATTTTAATCCGTTTTCTAATAGCATTTATTCATAATCTCTTCAGGTTATGACGCGTATTCAAATTAAAGACCATTCAGCAATGACCAAACTACAGAATGTTAAAATAGGTTTGTTATCACTCAACTTTTTACTTAGACATTCTGAGTAAAAACAGGCACGTCTACTAGATTATGAGTGATAAGGATGAGCACATTGTTGAATGAGTGAGTGAAGTGCCCAGAAACATGATGTGGCAGACTCAATGAGAAAGAAACGAAAAAGAACAAAAAAGCAATTGAGAGAGACGTTAGAGGGAAGAAGTCTATTCTTATAAATAGTCTGTTTTGCATAAGGAGAATTGACCGCCTACAGAAGCAAATGTGACAAAGTAGTTTTATCTCCTTTAAAATTCTAATGTTAATTATCTTAATCTAACGCTACCTTAAATAACCAGCAAATATGTTCTAATGCGATTTATATCCATTTTATAGAAAATAAGGATCAATTAACATAAAGAACTTCGAAATATCGCTCAAAGCAATCTTAAGCGCTATGAGAATGGTGAATTAAAACTTAATATCATCGGCAAATTACCTTGAATACATCACTATAAGTACGACACAGGTTTGAAAGTGAGTCAACTGATTTTTTAGCAATAACAACAATCATTACAATAGAAAAACAAACACAGTATATTGTTAATAAAAAACACAAACAAATAAGTTACTGTGTTCTTATCGGACAAAAAATACGTTGTCTGACAATATAAAAAGCTGCTAGTGAGCAGGTCGTTTATGTTTTTATAATTAAAAATAGGTGAGCTAGAGGTCCAATAGTAGTGACATGGTCTCTCTGTAACCATCACGACCATATTTATGGAGTTGGTTTATAGGGTTTTGGAACGCGGATCCATGTCGCAAAAAAGACGTTAGAGACCTGATCGTGATTTGATTTAGTTTAGATGATTTTTCTAAATAACTTGACAAATCATGTATGCGTGATATATCACTGAAGCAACAGTTGAACAATGAGATAAGATCATGTCTTTTTTTGAGTTAGGAAGACTGAAAAAACATGACCGAACCTCATGTTGATCATTAAACTGTGGCTGTTAGAATCGCTTT
>NC_031502.1:30002386-30055166 GCF_000237925.1 Schistosoma mansoni | reverse complement strand
TACTTTAATAAAACGAATAATTCAAATATATAAAAAAAAATAAAGAAAAATCAATAAACTTCAACATAATCAATAATGAATATTTATTGATTAAGATCATGAATTGATTGATGGATATTAGATCATTATTGAAAATTTCGAAAGCATACAACAGATATTTTGATCAACATTAATTGATTTATGATTTCAATCCACAACTTCATTACTGTGAATAAATGTTTAGTTGTCAAAGTAAATAAAAAATCTACAATTAACAACTATATTAAAGTGAATTATTTACTAAAATTAGTCATGTATATTTTACTATGAGAATAGTAACAAACGAACTCATCAGAAAAAAAAAAAATTTAATTTTTAGAGAGAATTATTTTATTGATTGTAAAATTTTATAGTTGAAATCATGAGTCAATTGAAGCTAGACCACCATGGAAAGCCTTGAGGCAATGGTAGGCCGTTTCGTTCTATTGTGGGACTCCTCAGCAGTGCACATCCACGATCCCTCACTTGCGAGATTCGAACCCAGGACCTACCAGTCTCGCGCCAGAGCACTTAACCGATAGACCATTGAGCAGGCATCTGACGGTGTCTCATTATGCAATACTCAGTGTTACCAGATATCAGAATACATAGTTTAGGACTGGAACTTGAGATTATAAGATCTTTTGCTCTCAAGGGCTTGTGAATTTAGTAATCACATTGAAATATCTAATCATGAAATCGACACCTTGTGAATGTTGATGTATGGGACATGTCAGATTGATTTACTGTAATATCACTGAAGAACAAGTGAACCTTTTAAATTTCAAGCTAATTTATCGACTATTGTAATCTGATCGAATATCCTACTGTTCTTATCTGCAAACGTCTTATTTCGAATTCATTGCTTTCTGTTTCAATAAATTACCAAACAATAATGTTGTTTATTATTTTCAACCAGTTGACTTGTAAATATCAAGTCACAGTTCGTTTATCAACTTTGTGATGAATTACTTATGTATATGTTTATTCAAAGTATATATATATATAACTGTGGTCGCGCGGTGATAATACATCCGTTGCATCATCATTGGTGAGACCGACGTGATCTGGTACACCAAGTCAATATACTGTGAGTCTGTTCCATTTTGGAATATTATTATTGTTATTCTTTATTTGAATTTTATATATTGTGATATACTTTTTTTCGCGAATTTTTTTCCGGATATATTTTAATTAGACATTTTTCGTTATCTATATTACTATGACGGAACACTCACCCAAGGTTTTTAAGTTAAAGTCTATTCCCCCTATTTCGATTCAGTTAACGCCATTTTGGCCCGACAATATCGAGTCCTGGTTCTGCTATGCAGAAGCCGATTTTTGCATGCACGGAATCACGGACTCGCGCACACGTTTCCTCGCGGTAGTTAAGGCGTTACCACGCGAGTTTAACAGGTACGTAACACCTAGTATGTTTACTAGTGATGTTCCCGAACCTTACGAAACGCTTAAACTATCGATTTTAAAACGCGGAGACCTAACTGATCGACAACGGTTAGACCAACTCCTTAACAATATCGACTTACAACATGGTTCTGCGACAGACATGTTGCTTAGAATGAGAGAAGTCATTGGCCAACGAACTTTCGATGATGGCCTATTTAGACAACTTTTCTTGTCTAAACTCCCTCAACAGGTGCAGGCAGTGCTTGTTTCATTTCAAAACAATGCCATAGATGAACTAGCTGCATCTGCCGATCGAATCTTGGAAATCACCAAATTTTCTAAGGCCGAGGTTTTTACTATCAAAGAAAAACCCCAATCGACCTCGACTGACATGGCCGAACTATGTCACACGCTTACAAGATATCTTAGAGTTCGTAATGACCGTAGTCGGTCAAAATCCTCACGTAGGAGCGTTTCACGTAAGAGATCTGTCTCTCGACCACGAGAGACAGACAACCCCGACTGGTGCTGGTATCACAACCAGTACGGTAAATCCTCCAGAAATTGCAGGAAGCCCTGCAATTATCCGACCCCAAAATCGAGTGACACGAAAAACAGTTCGGGAAACTTCCCAGCCGGCACGCGTTAACGGCAACCGTAGCCGGCGAACACAGCCGCCTCTTATATGTCATGGATGTGACTACGAAAGTTCGCTACCTCGTCGACACTGGCGCAGAAGTAAGAGTTCTTCCAGCAAATCCCGACGACAGACTTCGCGAGTCTGTTTTACGTTTACAGGAGGCAAACGGAAAACCGATCGCTACTTACGGTAAAAGGTAGGTCTACCTTAACGTGGGTTTACGCAAACCCATCCACTGGATCTTCGTTGTTGCAGATGTTTCTATGCCAATCATTGGTATAGACCTGTTACAACACCACAATCTACTCATCGACACACGCGCACGAAGGTTAATAGACGGAAACACTAAGTTATCCGTTTGCGTAACTCCTTGTTCTGGTTGCAGGTTATCCCCAGTCACGATTAAGCACGCCATAGACCCCTTGTACCAATCAGTACTCGACAAATACCCCGGGATATACCAATCGCAATCGAAATTACCTTGTGTAACCAGCAATGTTACACATCACATCTCGACTACAGGACCACCTGTATTTTCGAAAGCCCGAAGACTCGCTCCCGAGAAGCTTAGGTTAGCTAAAAACGAATTCGACCACATGATGGACCTAGGGATAATCCGACCATCGAATAGTCCATGGGCATCCCCATTGCACATGGTCCCTAAAAAGGACAGCAATGATTGGCGGCCAACTGGTGATTATCGGCGTCTGAATGCTAAAACCATTCCCGATCGTTACCCGCTGCCTCATATTCACGATTTGACAGCTACCTTGAAAGCTACAACTGTCTTTTCGAAAATCGACTTGGTTAAAGCTTATAACCAAATCCCGATGGCACCTGACGACATTCCTAAAACCGCCATCATCACTCCCTTCGGTCTTTACGAATTTCTACGAATGCCTTTTGGTTTAAGAAATGCGGCTCAAACCTTCCAAAGGTTTATAGACGACGTCTTCCGAGGTCTCAACTTCGTACATGCGTATGTTGATGACTGTCTAATAGCAAGTCCGGACAGAGAATCACATCTCAAGCATCTGGACATTGTTTTCGATCGACTCCAAAGGCATGGCATTACTGTCAACATTCAGAAATGCCAAATCGGAACTAACTGCTTAGACTTCTTAGGACACACTATTGATGCTCAAGGCATCCGACCCCTTAGGAGCAAAGTGGCGGCCATTCTGGATTACCCAGAACCGACCACGATCAAGCAGTTACGAACTTTTAACGGACTCGTAAGTTTCTATAGACGGTTCATACCTAAATCCGCGTCCCTTATGAAACCGTTAACCGATCAGCTTCGTGGAAATGCGAAATCAATTAGTTTAGACGACATAGCCCGTAAAGCATTCTCCACAGTTAAGGAACACATCGCTAAGGCAACCCTGCTTGCTCATCAGGACACTCAAGCGCCCATTAGTATCGCAGTAGACGCATCCGACTCAGCAATCGGAGCAGTCTTACAACAATGGGTTAACAACTCGTGGCAACCTCTAGGATTTTTCTCCAGACGGTTGCTAGACGCAGAATCTAGGTACAGCACGTTCGGTAGGGAACTCCTAGCTATGTATTGTGCTGTACGGCATTTCCAACATTCCATCGAAGGAAGAGAATTCACGCCTTTTACCGATCACAAACCTCTTACCTTCTCTTTAAGTTCATCTTCAGACAAGTACTCACCGCGAGAGTCTCGACAACTCGACTACATTTCGCAGTTTACTTCAGACATACAACACATTTCTGGAGCTAACAATGTAGTCACAGACGCCTTGTCTCGAATTAGTTCCTTGAACAGTTTCCAAGGAATCGACCTTCTTAAACTCGCTCAGCTTCAAAAAGAAGACATTGATCTTCAGCATGAGTTATCCTCAACAACTCTTAAACTAAGTATTAGACAGATGGGAACAGGTAAGGAAACCTTACTCTGTGACACATCTACAGGTAGGGATCGTCCAATCGTACCAAAACATTATCGCCGCAACGTCTTCAATACGTTGCACAATCTTTCTCATCCAGGTGCTCGTGCAACAGTCAAACTTATAGCCGAACGGTTTTGCTGGCCTGGCATGAATAAAGACGTGAGGGGGTGGGCACGCTCCTGTGTTAGCTGTCAGAAAGCTAAGGTCGTAAGACACAACAAATGTCCCTTAGGCTCTTTCAAAACCCCTGACGCTCGTTTCGACCACGTCCATATAGATTTGGTAGGACCCTTACCCGACTCGAACGGATACTCATATCTCCTAACATGCGTGGACCGTTTCACTCGATGGCCAGAAGCAGTACCGATTAAGGACATTACTGCTGAAACCGTGGCCCGCGCTTTCGTCGAACGATGGGTAGCAAGTTTCGGCTGCCCTTCAACCATCACTACAGACCGCGGACGCCAGTTCGAATCTGGACTTTTCCGTTGTCTAACCTCACTTTTAGGAATCACGCGCTTCCGAACGACCGCCTACCACCCACAAGCAAACGGGTTGGTAGAACGTTTTCATCGACAACTAAAAGCCTCATTATCAGCTTCAAACGTTTCACAGTGGACAGACGCTCTTCCACTCGTCTTGCTAGGTATCCGCAATGCAGTGAAAGCTGACATTGGATACACGGCATCTCAACTCGTTTACGGAACGACACTCCGACTCCCAGGAGAATTCGTGGATCCTTCAGCTTCTTCATTGAACATGGATCTAAACTCTTACACGAGTAGGCTTACAAACGCTATGCGTTCAGTTAAACCTGCTCACACTCGACCTCAATCAACTAATGTTTTCGTTCAACCTGACTTACGACATAGTACACACGTCTTCGTTCGTCGAGACTCACATCGACGACCCCTCGAATCAGCATACGAAGGACCCTTCAAAGTTCTTCAACGCGAACCTAAGCACTATGTAGTTGATAAGAACGGTACGAACGATAGCATCAGTATCGACCGACTCAAAGCAGCGTACTTAGAAGGAAACCCTAGCTACGTCGATTTTCCTTCGGTACAAGCAAACGACACAGCTACTACACTTGTAGTACCCTACACGACAACCGACACAAAACTTGATACTTCGCCAACGACAATAGATAAACCTAAAACAACGCGTTCTGGAAGACGGGTAAGATTTCCAGAACATCTTAACGAATATTGCACGTAGGACATAAGCTTTATCTTGAATTACCCTTTCATAGTTTATTATAAAATTTTTTTTTCAATATGCTCATTTTTTTTATTTATATAAAAAAAACAAAAAAAAACAAAGCATTTTTTAATTTTTTTTTGAGCGTATATATATATATATTTATATACAAAAAAAAAACCAAAAGAAAACCATTTTTTTCCGATCGCTTTTACGCTTTTTGTAAGTGTATTAGTTTATTCATTTTTTTTTCCCGCTCATCTTGTGTCCCTACGCAAGTACGAGTGTATTTTTGATATGCACTCACACGTTCTATTTTTCCTCTTTTCCAGGACGGCTGGAAAAGAACGACGAAGTTTCGCAAGGAACCGGAATTTTTCATTGTACTATATTTCTTTATTGCTATGTTGTACATTTTGGTCCCATAGTTTAAGGAAAGACGACCAGACGCTGCTAAACGAAGCAAGCTATCAGAAGAGTGTTTACCAACGACAAACTCGTTGGGTTTAAACTTCTGGCTGGTCACGTCTTAGGGGCATCACTACTTCACTAGGGGGGGAGTGATCTGTAGCTGTAAATAATTCCCCAAAATCAATAGCTCATTAAGTGTTCGACATTGGATGCTGACCATGTTGTTTAAGTGGACTTGTTTAACTGAAGGCTTTCGGTCATGCATCCGTACCAGATCACGTTTCAACACGGCGTGGGACACAGCTCCTACGTTTCACTAGCCAGCTTATAGAAAAGGTCCTCGATATATTGGTAACGAATCAAATATATCTTTCCTGCCTCTTCTCGTCTGACTTCTGATTTCTATCTGACTGGGAACGATCGAATATAGAAGGTGCTACTGGTAGCTAGTTGTAAAACTAGAACATCCGTTGCATCGTCAACATTGCACTAATAATTTGGTGACGGTGATCATTGTCGTCATTATTGCTTTGGATTAAAATATGCATTTGCACTTCTTTCTACTATTGTGTTGTATTCTATATGAGTCAGTATTGTCAGTAAAAGACAGGAATATCGAATTGTTCGGGACGGTAAAATGGTAGGTTTACTCAAAGCCTACAGCCTTTTCGTCCCAACGACCTCGAAAGGCCAGGTGTGAGGCGGCTATTTCATATTTCAGTTTCTGTGTGCTAGTCGGTTATCCACCGAGCTGCATGAATTTTGGGTGTCCTTAAATGAAATTAGTCTTTCGTTGCAGTAAAACGCGAAATCATTACGAAAAACATTAGTTAAGCCTACTCTGTCTTCTAGTGTACACTGTCTCGGTTATTAATTCGCAACTTAAGCTGGGATACCAATTGCTCAACTGAACCCTACTGTCATTACTTAAAACTTGATACGCTTCATAAAACAACTCAATAAGAATAACTTAATAGCTTTAGATCCGCAACTGTGTTCAGATCACTAATTTACACGAAGTTTAGGACAAAATATCAAGTAACTGGTACGTTTTAAGCTTCCATCTCAAATGCTGGTAATACTTCCCGCATTTAGTAAACTATCATAGCAAGGATAAGCCTTTTGCTTCGTTTTATAACTTCTCAGTACCGTTTGTAGTGCTCCATGTCCAAGAGATATCTCAGTCGGTGTAAGCGAGACGTTTCAAAGTATAATACTGGACAGGCGTTACAGAAGCTGGATAGAAGTCGACAATGTGCTAAACGAATTCCAAAACGTAGGAAAGAATAATATTTATCCCATCTTATATCACGCATACTGACTACTTTCATGTCAAAAGTTAATTGCTGAAGGACATGTGGTTTAAATGCATGTTTGTGGCGTTTCTGTACATATTTCATCGTAAGAGCAAACCACAATGTCTAACAAGGAATCGAAAACCTTGAAAACCTCAAGTAACATGTGACGTTTAAGATTCAAGTTTTTCGGCTGCCAATCAATGTTCCGTGTTACTATAAATGGTGAGGAATATGTTATAAACGCATTCAAGATGTTTCACAATCATCCTTGTAGTAGCTCATGGATGGTTTATTATCCATGGACCAAGAGATTGTCCTCATTAGAGAAATTTCTTAGGCAGTGGTGCTGCAATCACCATTAATAAGTGAAGTAGTGGAAAGCGTAAGGGACCGGAATGGTAAGCAGGTCACCGTTGCTGATGTGGAGACTAAGAATGCTCAACTCTCCACATATAAAAGTATGTCAGTATATTTCAGGTTGTTCCGTAGTTAAACAACAATTTTATTCATCAGGCGAAGCAGGCAGTATGTACAAGTTCGACGAAGCCAAAATATGCACAAACACATTTAAGAAATATGCCGAGTGCTGCACGATATTTCACCAATAACTAGGGAAGACTACAGTTTACCTAACAGTTGTCTTTGTTTAGTATTCTTCACTATAGAAATTATGGATGGGAATATGACAAAGTATGGAGACATGATAAGAACTCTCAACCATAAGAACTTCTTTGTAGCAGTATTTTAACTTAACTATATATCCAGCTTGCAAACTTATTTTTCTGTGTCAAAAGTCGCTCACCTTTTAGCAGTAGTAATAATGCATCAATAAGCATTTGCCCAACTTTTGTTTTCGTCTTCTTCGTAGTTTCGCAGTGACCTGCTTTTATGGAAAGGACACGATTGGTTTAATGGAAACAATTATTTTTATAACCTGTTGTAACAGTGATTGTTTTACTGTACCTGCTTATTTAGGTGTTCCAAAAACACACATTCTTCCATTGCCCGTGACCTTGCACGAACTCGAGTACGCTCGGTAGTTCAGCTTGTAAACTTTGGCACGATCTCGGTATTCTTCCGATACCATGAGACCACCAACAAATATATCTTATTACAACCATCAACAGCCTTCTGGTTTTTGGACTACGAAGGGATCCCAAACCTACCAGAAGCTTGCTGTTGATTGTACATATTGTATCGATTGGTGCATCATTTTTGATACTAAAAACTCAAGTTGTTTTGTCATGAATAATGTTAACTAAACGTGCACCAGTCACTGTAAAACCCTGTCATTTTTCGGCATTTCGTATTTATCATATATATCCTCTAATGAAATTCTCCAATGAAATACTGCAATTTTTCGACTGGTACAGTTACACTTGGAGCGAGGCGACAACCATTTTAGCATTTTTTTAGCTGATATTTACCTTATTATCCAACTTATTGACCATGAGTGAGCTAAGAGAATATGTATAACTACAAAGAAGAGGAAACTAGTAAATAAGAGTATTAAGAATGTACTAAGAAATACACTGAGCACATGAAATATCATCGAATCTTGATTGCCTAAGGTTATGAAGACATACAGTCACGTTTTGATAGGATATATTTTTTTGTAGGAAAATCATCCGCTGTCCAAAATAAGATTGGTTAGATGAAGGAACGCGAAATTGTTAAGACGTCCGATAAAATCGGAGGCACTCATAGCGTAAAGAAGGATGAGATCTGGGTGATTGAAGTCCTTACGTAAATGCTGATTTCTACTATTTATATAACATCAATGCAATTACCGAACCGTTGGTAGTGATGATTTTCGTAATTGTTGAAAGATGTGTTAGATATGACCAGTGTCCTGCTTATTTTCTCGCTTGAATACTGATCTGAAAGTAATATACTGACCAGCAACCAATTATTTTTGCCCCAAATCAAATCTCAAACTCTTACCAAGAATCATTCTTACTCGCAAACTGTGTAATTATGTGAATCAATTTGTATTCATTAAGACTGTCCTAATACACAATAAAGTTTTATTGCAAATTGTGACGAGATTTATAGTAGTTTCTAGATAACAGGTTCAAAAGATAATTATGAAATAAGAGGATATAAAAAAGGAAAATCGAACATACCGAAAGTCAGCATAAAATGATTGTAAATTATTGGGACAAAGAGTAGAGTACGGAATATCAGATATGGAAAAGTGAACAGGATTACGTATGACTGACATTTTAATTGTCTCTTTGCCGAAGTTTTCGAAGCATGTCAAAAGCTTGAGACCATTGGAAAATTTTGTCTGGCTGTATGGAATACATCCAAAATTAATCTAACGTTATGTGAAAGTAAATAACATGATGTGCCAGCACTAGTAAGTAGTTTGTCATGCAGTCAACATCATGTGGCCGGAGTTTATTCACAGTAAGGGACACTAAAACAGATTGATGAGTGACTCGGGACAGCATTATAGATTTTTAATCCATCTAAAATCCGCTGATGACTTGCAGACATAGGCTAGATCTCAGGAGAATAATATTTTTCATCATGAAATCAAAAGCCGCTGTTTTGAAATATCTGTTGAAGTGTCTTTTCCAATTTCGTTGTACATGCATATTGAGTTGTTTTTCATCATGATCAATTGCTCATCTGTGTCCATTAATCGAAAGCTAAGAAGTTTACAGTGTTTGCCAAATGGAATCCAACTTTGCATCTTGCAGTAGAGTTTTATATGATAACACTTGTAAGCGACCATATTCCACATAAGAGTGGAATAGAAAAGATAACAATCAAGGCAATTGAATATAGATTGCAACTCATAGATCCTCCTTAGTACCACTTCATAAATGTGATCGCGCTGATATTGTTCATATAAATGGCAACTTATTACTTACTTGGGCACAATTCATACTTTTGAATACGATCGATACTTTGAAGTGGGTTCTAAAGAGATACAAAAGTGCCACAGAAGTTAATGATGTCTTTGACCATAAAACCTTGTTAATTCAAGGATATCAACCCAGTCTAAACAAGTCAAAAATGGAGAGGTTCGAAGATATATCACCATAAAATGTCAAGGACTTGCAGAACTATTTCTTTCGAGGTTTTGTTTACCGCTACAATTGGGTTTGATGACATGTTTGGTAGGTTGCTGGTGTATAGAGAAACGTCTGATATAAACTGGCAAATTGTTACAACGGATGGGTAGCACGGCATACCAACTCATGATCAAATGTGGATATGTGACCAAGCGCCTTTAGCCGAGATGTGTCCAGTAAGACTAGTGAAGTCAGCATCAAGAGCTATTTATTCAGAGTAAATAAATAATATATTTGTAATATCCCAATGAATAGAAAAATTAGATTTTCTGACCTTTCGTGACTCAGTGTAAGCCACTTCTTCAGAGAATAAATAACCAAATTAACATTAATCCAAGATTGAATAGTACAACGGAACAACACGAACACTAGGTGATCAATCAAAATACAGGTCTGAATAAACCAATGTTATGTCATTTCATTTCGATCAAGGCGATTCATAAGTGACATGTATGTAATTTTGTGTGTGTACAGTGTTAATGACGAATATGTGTGACCATTATAATGGGAAAGGATAGAGTTTAATTTGTAATGTAATGGTGTGAAATTGTAAATAATATCGGACTAGGTGACTAGGATAAATAGTCCAAGTAGGATGTATGGTAAGGCCTTCCTTTCTATTGAGAGCAGTGGGATTAGGCATTATATGGAACGCTTCAGCTACTCTCGTTTCTTTGTAATTGGAAAAACGTTTCAGAGGTTTTATTTGCCGCTACAAGTTCAGAAAAGATAAGTGAAAAGTTGAGTAGGACGCTGATGGAGCGCTAATTTATTGTCATAAGTAGCAGTGAATAAATCCACCACAAGTAGTTCTGCAAGTCTTCAAAATTGATGCTTACCCCGCAAGTTTTACTGACCTCACCCTGGCTGAAGGCGCTCGCCGGACCACAATTGCCTACACCGTACTACACATCCCTCAAAACAGCTAATCAGCTTGAATCATGTAGTACTCGACATACAGGTTATATTCCAAGTGAGTCTTCAAACCCACTCAATCTACACCTATTGTTTGAAGAGGTTATACGACAGTTACAGACGACAGCGTTATCGAGTGTTGAATTTATTCGACAGTCCTAAACTTGAATAATCACGTAGTCGCCCTATCACATGACCAAATGATTGCCCACAAGACCACTGGGAAAATACCTCTTTTTCAACTCCTGGTGCATCTGAACAACTCCTTATGTCTTTTTATTCCTAATATTAAGAACTCAGAATTCAAGAGAAATTTATTTGGGTTTGTACATCACAGAATTTTATGAAGTAAATATATGTTGTTTTTCACCACAGATTGAAGTCATGGGTCAAGTTTAGGAAGCTGAATGACAGAATTGTAGCACGAACGGTCTATAGTGAATAAATCGATGGTTGTTGTTGGAATGCACTAATACCTAGGTTAAATTTCTGTGTGGGCTTACCATTTTGAGTGAGTTCGTTTAATTGCTGTAATTTGTCGTATTTGTAGTCAGTTAAGCATGAAGTTTCATTTGCAATGACAGATTAGCCTCTTAAATGGCTAGGTAACAAAGTGTTATTAGGACCAATCTTTGGGAACTCAGTTTTATAGTTTTGGTGTGCGTTGTTTCGTAGACAGTAATCTATGCAATATTGATAATCCGTTTATCTGTGGATACCCAGAGTGTTGATTTCTTCGATCGACTGGTGTGAGCCCTCTTTCTATGTGCGACTGTAGTTATACGTTTTTTTTCAATAACCTTAGCTGTCCTATCGAATTCGAGGTTTATTCGAGATTAGTTCGACTGTTAGTGGTCAAGTGCATTTATCTTAGGACAGCAAGGGTTTTAGTGTACACTTTCACCTTATTACGAGGGAGTCTTCTGGTTGTCCATGTATTGTTAAAATGTAATGAGAAGAAATAAGCAATTGCAGGGATTTTCATCATTCCAGACATCCACGGATTAATGGCTTATGTGTTGACAGGTGTTTAAACAGTGCTTTATATACTTTTACTACCCAACCAAAGTTATACCCACTATGTTTGGTTCAGTCCACTGACTTCCTTATCATTCTAAAATAGATTCAAAGTGCCTCATGCCAAAATATTTAAGTATTTCAGTAAAAGTATCTATGTATAAATCACTCGGCTCTAATCTTCCACTCTTTTTACTGAATTTTTTCAGTTTGAGTAAGGGAAAATAACCATATTTCATATGATATTTTTGTAAACTTTCGAGCTATCAAAGGTTAATTTACTTGTGAAGTAAAATTATAATAAACTGTGTTTTTGAACTATTTAGTAAGAATTTCAGCCTTAGTGCAACTTCATAATCACTAGAAAAGCATTCACCTACCACCGTAAATGAGAACAACCAAGTTCTAGTTTATTGCTGACCCGGTTCAATGAAACTTCCCGATTACTACATTTACTTGATACGCAGCTTATGCCAGCGCTCTTATAAAGCTAACCAGTATGAAATTTGTGGATCAGTGTGATAGATAACACCGACTATTATGCCGTAGACAACGGCAGCCGTCAATCTGATTTCGGTTTGTAGACATACTTATCGAAATAACCTTACCACTAAAAATTATTCATGATTGTTGTATCATTTTCACCTATACAAAACGTACTTCTGACTCATTCGGCTTGTGTTCTGGCTCGTATCATTGTTCCTGTCTCTCCAAATTGTATTAAGTTGTTCATTTTTTTATTAGTGAATCTTCGAATTACAAGTCTTCATGAAGTTACTTTTTTTCTTCATGACAGACTTCGCTTTTGAACTTATATGCCACTAACGCGAATATTATGATGGAGGATATACAGGAACATAAAAGGGAGCGCGGAGAAAAAGTCCACCGGAAAAAGAAAAGTCGAGATTATGAGGTTACTGATCAAACTGCTAATCGCTTCCTCAATCATTTTTCGGACAACAGATATGAAAATGATGACCAAGATAACGGCCGTCATGATGCCGAGACCACTGAAGGTTATGCTGACTTTTATGCTAACAGAAGACCTTACTCTTCAAGTCGAGTTGTTTGTAGGGATAGTGTAGAAAAGGCGTACCCAAACGAGAGAGCAGAACGACATAGGCCGAAGAAAAAATCACAGAGACATGAAAATGTGTCAAATATGGCTGGTATGGGACACAAATATTCTGTCGATCACTATCAAGAAAGTATCCATAGTTATGTCAGTGACAATGAAAATCAGTACAGAAGTCGCACAGGTTCTCGAATTTCTCAAAATCAAGTACCATATCATCAAGATGAGGAAAGTGGAGTGTCTGGATCTATTCGTTATGATGGTTCAGTACCACCTTCTCCCCTTTCAGGCAGCATTCCTATTTCTAATGGTCGTTCTGAGGAACGCCGAGAATCTTCCTTGGGTTTACACAATAATCTGCACTCTGAATCCTACTCAAGTTACGAACAACGCTTGCCAGATGATGGACATTCTAATGCGCTTGTTGGGAGTGGACGGGAATTTTGGAATCCTGAATTCGGACAAGGTCAGCATGAACTCATACCTCACCAAAATCTACCTGAGGTTTCGCCAACGAAAAAAGTATTATCAAAGTTATTCGCTTCCTTTAGGCGACGCAAGCCGAAAGCTCATGTATCACAAATCACCAAGCCATCTGATAATTCTACATCAGTTTGTGTCATTATGCTTGATGGTGAGGAGCTTGTTTTCCAGTTGAGTCGTGATGATATTGGTCAAGTTCTTTTCGATCAGGTGTGTCAGAACCTAGATCTTTATGAAGCTGACTATTTTGGCCTGACGTTTGTCAGTAACAAAATACGTACATGGGTGAGTTTTTTAGTAATTATATTTCATCTTCGTACTCTGAATTCTATTATATTAATAAATAACCAATCTTTGTGAAATTTGTAAACAACCTCAGGTGTTCACAACGAATAATGTTAATCAATATTAGTGTCTTACAGAAGTCGAGCTCGCAAATTCCCCACAGTAAAGTATTTGGTTGGGTAATTTGTTTGTAGTGACAATTAATATTCCTTGATATACTGTACCAAAACTATTTTTATCTTGTTTTTGGCATCAGTAATAATATAAATTGATACCTACAACTATACTTTTGTTTCACAATTCTTTAACTCGCCTTTTTTCTTATAGAAAACTCATGGGTTTGAAGCTTTTACTACAATAAGTGTTACTATATCGATATTGTATTCATTTGTATAAACACGATCATCTGTAGCCGGAAATCGAGGCCCGTTTTTTATTATCAATCTGATTTATCTGTTAGACAACTAATAAAGCCTATAACCAGTGTTCAAACTAGATAAGCGAAATTGAGTTGATCACTATTGAGTCGAAATGCTTTAAGGTATTATGAATAACTAGTGTGGTTTATGTATCCCTTTCTTTTTCAGTTTTGGCTGGATTTACAGACCAAGATTGGAAAGCAGTTGCGAGGTAAGTTGTATTCTAGTAATCTTTTATCCATTGGTCGCTTTCTATATGTATAATGCAAGTTACTCCTATTCCGAAAAGCTTTAAATCGTATTTTCCAATGGATACAGTTTTAATAAAGACTATCATCAAAAAGAGAAATTCCTTCGCCGCATATTTTTATAACTTTTTCACTTAATGAGTAACTTTATGTCACAGCTTTAAGTCTGGGATGATTTTATTTAGGTTGGCTTTGTACAAACTAATTATCTGAATCTCAAATATTACTCTGTCGTTCATTATTTAATGATCAATTGTTCGTTGCTTTTATGTTTATATGTTTTTAAATAATCAAAATATATCCTGACGCATAACATAAGATAGACTGTTTCGGCGAATTCATTTCAAAGCTGTACAATCGCATATATATATATATATATATATATATATATATATAACTTTTCGGGATGATAATAATCACCATAATAATGATAATAAAGTTCTGTTAAACATGGTAACAGTGAGCTAGAATAAACAAAGGTATTAAAACATCTTTCCATCATGGTAACTGATAATAGTTATATTGTTAAGGGCTTGAATATCAGTCATTAAGATAAGTAGGGAAATTATAGTTAGGAAAGGATGGTTCAGCATAGTAGGGCAAAATGTTTAAATTGAGATGAAATGTAATCAGAAGCATCCCAGAAACAGAAATAAACCAGTTTGGGAGTAAAAGGTCTATGGAGAAGATAGAAGAGGAAGCAGATGGCTGTGAAGAAAAGTACAAAGAAGAAAGATTATTTTATTTATTTTATTTATACACATAAATATTGGTACAAGGGGGTACCACATACATATGCGCCCCACAAATCAAATGAGATTTGTGTGAGGGTTGTGATACTGCTCAGGTGCCCAAACTGAAGCAGGTGGTTTTCTTAGGGGACCACACCCGGAGCCTTTGACCTAAAGGTCTGATCCACAAGGCAGTGGAGCATCTTAAGGAGATGCAGTCCCATGGTAGCCGGTTACCAACAATTGGTTCATACGCCATTCGTTCCTTCAGGATCCTGGAGCCCATGTGCACCATTTGTTTGGAATCAGGGTTTTCCAACTCGCCTAGGTGGACTTTCCGTGTCCACCAACCCGGTTAAAGCGCCGGACATTCGCTTTCCGTCCTCTCACTTTCGTGAACAACACCCCCGCCACGAGAAGGCAGTGAGTAGGACTTCCCTGGCAGAGGCTATATACGCGTGGCCATGTGAGAGTATTTCGAGAGGGAGAGCGGACTCTCCCCAATACTAGTCAGCATTGCGCGTCGTGGTAATCGGTGTTCAGGCATACGTAACACGAAGAAAGATCTGAGCAAATGTGAGAACTTACGAGGCATCACACTACTATCGGTGCCAGGGTGAGTTTTCAATAGTGTTGCTGAACCGGAAAGACTCAGTAGACGCCCAACTTCGAGATCAACAGGTTGGATTTCTGTAAGGATCGTTCGTATACACTACCGGTCGTCGTTGAGCAATCAAATGTATGGAATTCGTCACTTTACATCAACTTCCTTGACTATGAGTAAGCGTTTGACAGTGTGGTTAGAAGAATCTTGCAGAACCTTCTTCGACTCTATTGTGTACCTGAGATCGTCAACATCATACAGAATTAATGTGACGAACTACAGTGCAAAGAGTTGCATGGAGGACAGCTGACATATTCATTCCACATGAGGACAGGAGTCCGACAAAGCTGCTTACTCTCGTCCTTTCTCTTTCTTGTGGTGGTTGACTGAATTATGAAGACCTCCACATCTCAAGAGAAGCACGGGATACAATGGGCAGCTTGGATGTAACTAGACGATTTGAACTTCGTAAATGACCTGGCTCTTCTATCCTATACACAGCAACAGTTGCAGTTGAAAACAGCCAGTGTAGCAGAAGCCTTTACAGCTGTAGGCCTCATCATTCGCAAGATCCTCAAATACAATACGGATAATACCAATCCAATCACATTTGATGGAGAAACTCTGGAAGGGATGGAAACTTTCACGTACCTGGGCAGCGTCATTGATAAAGAAGGGGGCTCTGATTCAGATGTAAAGGCAATTATTGGCAAAGCGAGGACAGCATTCCTACCATTGAAGAACATATGGGACTCAAAACGAATGTCAACCAATATCAAAGTCATAATCTTCAATACGAACGTCAAGATAGTTCTACTGCGCGGAGCTGGAACTTCGAGAACTACCACAACCATAATCAAAAGGTACAAGTATTTATAAACAATTATCTACGCAAGATACTGAATGTCTGTTGACTGGATACCATCAGCATTTGCTTACTGTGAGAAGGAACAAAACAGCTTTCAACTGAAAAGGAAATTAGGAAAGGATGTTGGAGTTGCATAAGACAAACATTGAGGAAATCACTGAATTACATCACGAAGCAAGCACTAACGTGGGATCCTGAAAGAAACAGGAAAAGAGGAAAACCAGGGATCACATTGCGTCGGGAATTGAAGGCAGATATCAGAGACATGAATAATAAGTTTGAACAACTGGAAAGGATTGCCAAGAGCAGAGTTGGTTGGAGAATCCTGGTGGGCGGTCTATGTTCCTCCACGAGGGGTCACAGGCGTAAATAAGTAAGAAAACTACAAACGAAACTTTCACATTTTATAATTTTTGAAAAACATTCGTTTGGTTCACACCACATGATAAGTTTTGTATCAATAGAAGACGACGATTTTATTCGTTTTCTGACCGAGGTTATTAGGGGCTCATAGGAATTGATTTATAAATATTTAATTACTGCTATCCAGTAGTACGATTGTATTTTATGTACTCGTAAGGTAATATCTTCGGTTTGGATTGAGTTGTTTCCATTGAAGTGTCACATAATATCACTGTTATATGACCTAATTATCAGTCAACGGATAAAGGACCTAACTTTTACAGTGTAATTTATTTAATTAATTTATGGGATACTGGATTTATTTTCGTTGTTTAATATCTACATGTATACATCCTAATCTTTTTTTTACCACTTTTTCTCACTAGATAACGAGGAACGGTTATTTTATTTTCAAGTTAAATTCTACCCCCCTGAGCCATCCTTGTTGCAAGAAGAGTTGACACGTTATCAGCTTACTTTACAAATTCGACAAGATATTTACACTGGGAAACTTCCTTGTTCGTGGGTTACACAAGCATTACTAGGTTCATTTATGATACAGGCAGAATTAGGCGATTTCGACCCGGATAAACATATTGGGTTAGATTATTTAAATGAATTTGAATTTGTACCATCACCTACACCCCAGTTGTTGAAAAAAATTGTGGAATTGCATAAAACTCATACGTGAGTAGTTTTTTTGTTTAGGAAAGTATGTAAATTCATATTTGATCTATTTGGTCATCACAAGTATTCATAATCTAAAGCACTCAGTCATCTGGTGATGGTGATGACATCACTGAACTGTTGCTCGAAACTTTGAGCTATTTAAACTAAACACTGCTGTCATTCAGCTGTTATCACAGTCTTATTCCTTACCTGAAATGGTTTGGTCTTAATTTTTTGCCGTTAAACTAAATTGTCTCAACAAATAATACTGGTTCATTTTAATTTGTTTGGGTTTAAGTGTTTATTTATGTGAATAGTAACCAAGGAAATAAAGTGGAGAAACCTTTAGGTGTTTACGTTACTCCAATTTTACTGACGTACAGTGTTTAAAATGATCAGCTCAACAGTTTTTTTTTCGTAAAAGAAGTGGCTACTTGTTTCCGTATAATATCACAGAACCCATGACTAGTATACATGATTATTTATCGTCATATGATCCTGGTGGGACGTCAGTAATATTGTTTTAAATCTGCTTGCCTTTGGAGCCATTCGACTTGGTTATGAACCGAGGGAATTATAAAGTTTCAAAAAGTTAGTTTTGTCAGTTAAGGTGTTTCTTATTTTTACATTTAAGTGATTGGGTTAGTATTTATCAATTTTTTGATAAAAACTGTCTCTGTACCTAGAACAGACTTGGTCTGTTTTCAAACTACTGAGGTTGCGCAACTAAACGTCGAAATTTACTGGCCAAAGATTTCTTGTTTCCAGTCTAAGTACTACATGTAACGGCGATCTCAGTGGGAAATATCAAGCTGAAGCATTGATCTTTGTTTTCACTTAATTCATTTCCTTGCCGTTACATTACGAGGTATGATGACCAAAATTTTCCGTTCATTGCTTTCAGCAGGCACAAATACTTCTCAATTTTATTGAGTGATATTTGTGCTTGCAGTTTTTTATGTATCAACTGCACCCGATGTACAGTTGTGCTGGATCCTACGTTGATCGTGACTGATTGAAAGCTTTTAAGTTCTGAAAACAGCGTCACTGTCCCAGTTGTCAGCCACTGTTTAATGTATTCTAATTATTGGTATTAAAATTTGCTTTATATTTCGGGTTTATAAACATTCCTTTTTCAAGATCATTTCTTATCATAGTCTTCAGTTTATATTTCTTCTATAGTAAAGTCTAAATGTAAGGTTATGATAAAAGTCGTTTTATCTTTTATCATTATTATTTCTCGTGTCATTGAGTTTATTATTTTCATTAGCATTTACTGAAATAATTTCTTAGGTAAAGCTTAGTGTAAACCATCATGTTTCTACATTGTCATTTTAATTAAACAACCCGCATTCCAATATTTATATAATTATTAAGTTATTATCGACGGATTTTTTATCTTAACTGTTTTATTACATATTGAGTTATATACTCTGAATTGTATTTAATGTTCTTTAATTAATAATGATAAATGTTTAGTGCCTTATGGATGGTAACATATCCTTCTGGTAACTGAATGAATAAATAAAGCATTTAACTTCTGGCCGTTAAGTGTGCTCTTCTCCGACTCTACTACTCCTAATTCATTTCCAGATTGTACTAATAAGCGTCATACACCAAAGATGTGGCTGGGTGCATAACTATGTGCTTAACAAATAATTTATCTGAATAATACTTCGGTTTGGGCACCCAGGGAATATCATAGCCCTCACACAAATCAATGATAACCACAGCTGGAAAAATTACTCTTGCTTCAACGTTCACTCAGACAAAGCTTATTCACAATCATATAACATTCGTTTTTATTTCTTTCATACTACGTCACTTATGTATTCCCCTTTATTTTCATTCTGAATATTTTATTTTTCAACTTATACAGCAGCTCGCGTATGGTAGAAACCCTGTCCTATCCAAACGATCTCAAGCCACCGATTGATCGGAAGTTGAATGCTACCACCGACTACGAATATTGAACCAGTCTTTCTGAAATCACGTATACCATTCAAACTGGCTTCCTTCAATGTTCGCACACTAATGTAAATCGGACAACAGATAGGGTTGTCTATGTCTTTAGAAAGTCTCAATATCGATGTCCGGAGACTTGAATGCACAGGTCGGACGTCTAGGCACAGAAGAGAGTCGTTTAGGTGGTCGATGAGGAATTGTTGGTTGCAGGTCAGATGATGATGACCGTCTACTGCGTCTATGCGCAGACTACAACATGTTTCTGTCTAGCAGTCATCGCTAATATGCTCCCTGGCGTCCTCCCTCTGCATTTAAGCTTGGATTCAGATTGATCACATCTCGATCAGCCACCTCTGGCGTGGTTCTGTTCGAGATTGCCGCTCATTTGGGAGTGCCTATCTGAACTCTGATAGTGCCTTTGTTTGCGCTAGTCTTACCTTACTTTTCAGTGGTCAACAAATTCATCGTCCTAAACGGATCGATGTCAACAAATAGGTTGAAGCTTCTGTTACAACTAAATAAATAGTGGGAGCGTACCTGCTAGTTGAAAGCATCAACTGCATCTGGTAACTGCCAGAAGCTCTTTGAACTTATCCGAGTCACTGGCAGCACAACATCTGGTGTAAGTGAACCAATCTGTGAAGATGATCGGATGACAATCACTCGCATCTTGGACGTCTTGGACGATGGATAGAGTTTCTTGAGGAGCAGTTCGACTGGTCTGCCGCCCCGATGACATCGACCAGACTGTCCTACTGCCCATGGCCTGTGACGACTGTTCCACTCAACGGGGCTGAAGTCTGCAAGAAACTTCAACTCTTGAAGCATCACAAATCACCAGGCCTAGACTACTTGTCCTTTGTTTTTCCTGAAGATGGTGGTGAATTTCTGGTTATGGAACTGACTGATTTATTTACAAAGATCTGGCAATTAGAGAGTGTTCCAACATCACGAAATGATTCAATAGTTGTCCCTCTCTTTAAAAAGGGTCCACGTTGTTTCTTCAACAACTATCGGGGGATGAGTCTACTTCCGATTGCGCCCAAACTATTGGCTTCCGTCATACTTCGTAGATTGTTCAAAACTCGAGAATGATTGACTCACGAAGAGCAATCTGGTTCTGGTCGGGGATGTATTAATCACATCTTCATCCTCCGCCAAATGTAAGAACATCGTCATACTTATCACAGGTCAACAATCGTGTTTCTTGACATTAGAGCCCCCTTCGATTCGCTGGACAGGACTGTCCTGGGATTGTCTACTGAAGAAGGGTGTGCTTGAGAAGTATATTCACATCTTAAAATCCCTATACACTAATACCTCAGGCAAAGTGAGGGCACACAACCAATTGTTCCATCCAGGCAGTAGAGTTATATAGGGTTGCCCAGCCTTCTTCAACTTTGCCTTCGAAGGGTGTTCCAGAAACAAGTCTGATGGATGTAAGTGGTGGCGGTTTGGATCTGTTGCCTAGAGAAAAAGTTTTCGACCTTGAGTATGCGGATGATATTGTCTTACTGTACGATGATACACAAGCCATACAATCTACACTTAATCAGTTGACAAACAGTATTCGTAGGTATTGCATGTGCTTTGCACCTTCGAAGTTCAAAGTACTTTTACAAGACAGATAGGATCCTGATCCTGCAGTCACCCTGGGTAGTGAGCAGATAGAAGTAGTCGAGAAGTTCATGTATCTGGGTAGCTGCACAAGTGCTGATGGTGGCGTGAGTGATTTGATTAATTCACGTATCGTAAAAGCCAGAGTGACTTATGCCAATCTGGTCTATCTTTGGCGTCTGGGTTATGTTCGCTTGGCTATAACAGGTCGGATCTACAACGCGTTGGTGAGAGCAGTTTTGCTCTATGCTTGTTAGACCTGGCTTCTCCGAGTCCAGAATGTTAGACGACTCTCTGTGTTTGATCATCGTTGTCTTCAAAGGATAGCTGACATCCAGTGGTAAGACCATTTTGGTAATGCAGAGGTCCGGCATCGTGTGTTCGGACACAATGATGTTGATTCAGTTGGTGTCACTACCTTGAAACATCGACTTCAGTGGCTTGCACATGTCTTATGAATGTTTTCCCGGCGAATCCCACGTCGCACATTATTTGTCGACTCTGGGACTGATTGGAAAAAGCGGAGGGGTGATCATTATATGACATAGTGTCGTGGTATGAAAAAGAGTTGTACAGGACTGGTTTCTGTTGGTCCATCCCCACTTCCTGGTTGGGGTCCTAGAGATAGTGCAACACAGTGGCTAGAGACATTATCAGAAGCAAGTGTCGTTCCTGCTGTAACTTTCACTTACTTCCTTCATAAAAATGAACGTAACTTGTTTAACTGAAAGGATTCTTTCTAGTTTTATTTTTGCTAACTAAACTGCTTGTATTATTATTATTATCATTATTATTTCACTTTCAGACAATTATTTCCGTTCATTATTGTTGTTGTTTTCCTTCACGCACACTTCACATTCTCTATCTCTTCACAACTTCATTGTTATTGTGTGGCGCATATGTATTTGGTACCCCCTTGTGTTCCAATAAATAAATAAAATGCTATTTATTACTCATTACTTAGCGTGTTTGTCATACTGTGGTGTGTGCTACTAATGTCCATAGATATAAGTGGTATGTGTCATCAATCGAAAGTGAAATACCTGACAGCAGAAGATTAAGAAGATTGAAGAAGAGAGAACAAGAACATTGAGTGATTGCTGTGGAAATGAAGGAACAGTGAAGTCTGAGACGACTGATTGACATTTGCAAAAGGAATAGTCAAGTTTGAGGCAATTGATTAACATTTTGCAAATTAAGTATTTAATGTATGGTTGTCAGATTTTAATAGGATGTTCTGTAATTTAGTGTTCAAATGCATTCGATTGTCCCCACTTGTGTTCTCGTTCACTGCGATATGACCTAAAGTTTACAAGTTCGATCCTGTATTCATTGGAATGTGTTCATTGATAAAGAACCCTGAATTATAAGTTAACACCACTTCTGTGGCTTATTGTTTTTAATGCTTAATAAAACTCATTTTAATTTTATATCTACTAGTTTTGGGCGGATAAGGTTTACTCTTAAACATATACTGATTCTTTTCGTGCATATAAACAAATCTATTACAACTACATTCTCAGAACTCGTTGAATATACTCAATTTAGCGCATGTAACGCAAGAATATATATGTACGAACACGCTTTACTAATGACACACTTTTCACTTTATTTCAGTGGTATGAAACCGAATGAAGCTGATATCAAATATTTAGAAACTGCAAAACGGTTGGAACTATACGGTGTTGATTTACACCCAGCTAAAGATACGGAAAATGTCGATATTTATATTGGCGTTGGTTTTCATGGTGTAGTTATTTATCGTGACCGACTGCGTATCGGTCGATTCGCATGGCCTAAGGTTCTGCGTATCTCATATAAAAAAAATAATTTCTACCTAAAAATTCGACCTGATTATGTAAGTTAGTTGGTTTGCTGTAAATGCTTACTTTTATGTGTGAAAAAAGATGAAATACAGTTACTGTTTTACACTTTGTACACATTGAATGAAATGCACATCATATGAATAGCTACCATAGTTTTTTGATATCAGAGCTACCTAATTTAATTTGTGAGGGTTTCCATTGTCCCACTGTCTATAATATCAACTGGATTTTGATCAGTTTTAGTAGGGTTGTGTGAGTCCTGTGATGATTGCTTCGATATAGCCGTATTGTTACAAGTTTTATTGAATAGATGCATTGTGCCAAGCACTGGAATGCAGGATACGCATTTCATTTTATTTGTAACTCGTCATTTGGATGTACTTGCTTCACCTAAGGACTCGTACTTATTACCTTTCGCTTCAAACATCCGACAAGTTATCCACCGAACAACAATCCATCTATTTTATAAAACTTTTAGCTACTTTAGTTTGGAAAATTATAACTTTATGCGTCACTAACGTGTTCAATCTTAGTCAGTTACAGTGTAATGAATGCTACTCACATGATTACTTATAAGTGGTATATAACGGAACGTCTCGTAGAAGTTGCTACTGTCGACAGCCAGAGAGACGAGTTCCAGGAGGTCAAAAAGCATAGGGTGTGCAGAATACATTAGATACCAGAAAGGAAGCAAGAAAAAGCAATATAGATCCAACGTGGATTGGAAAACACACAACAGGATGCAAAGAGATGATTAGAGATTAGGTGTACATATTGCATAAACATTAATGTAATTTCACTGAATAAATATTCTTTCAGCCCAGTGGCTTGTCTTGCAAGAGTATCATTTGTCTATACAACTCATTTTACATAGTATTCTTTCACAACATATATGGGTGCATCTTAAGGTCATCAGTAACATTTCGAGGCATTTTTTCCGTACATATGCTACAAAACCAAAATAATTTGATCTAAACTTGTTTCACTAACATCTTCCATAATCACTCTTTTCATTTAAATTCACTTGGTATTGTTTGGTTGAATCTTCCCATTGACGTTTAGGACTGCAATTGATTAATCTCTTATTGGTCATATGTGCATACTGTGCGTATTGCCTCGATATAGCCTTAATTCACGAGCATTATAAGCAAAGATGGGTAGTGGCTAGCATTCCCAAATAGGACGGAACGCATGTCCTGGATTCCACTGCTAACCACCATCCATCTTTGCTTATAACACTTTTCAGTTTATAATTTTTAATGGAGTTAATATTCGAGTTTGTAGAAAAGAGAATCATACTAAAAATAAATATGAAAGCAAATACTACAGCTTATTAAACATATTTAACTACTCCTTGTTGACTTTTACCAACATATTGTACATATCGCGATCCTCATATTATCACAGGACTAGGTGTTCAGATAATCCGTAACTATTTGTCACGAAACTTTATTCCATACGTAGCTAGTAATAATTTTATTGTCCATTTTTCTTATCTGTATCCTTAGTATCTGCGTGCGTGTATGCACCATGACTTTTGCCTTGTTGACCAAAATGTTTTTCTGACTGTAAATGTCCTTAAGTATTCTTTCAAAGCAATTTCTTCATTTTACTGGTACCCTTTGCAACGTATTTATATAAAATTTCCATGTTTAACATTACTATTTTATTATTTTCAGTTAGGTATTTTATGGAATTTTATAAATTTTCTCAAGTTGTTGTTCACCCAGTTCTACTCTCTACCCCGTTAACCTCATGAAAATATTGTAACTGTATGATATGTTTAAGTAGTTTTTTCACCCACAAGTTATTGTTAGATTAAATTCTTAAGCAAGATAATACATCATCCTGAGCTATTCGAAAAATTATAAAATATTTTATAGATCATTAGTAATAATTTAATGTTTTTATTGACATTCGCTAACGATGAAAATGGTTTTCGTCAAGGACTTACTTTGTCTGAAGAATCACGGATGACTAAGCAGTATTAAACAGTTTTTTAATACGAGACTCATCAGCAGTGCTCACCTACAATCTTACACTGAATCACGCTACAATAGCTGACGTTGAAAGTATGAACCATTTGATTGTGAAATATTGCTCTTAGAAGCATCGTGTTCCGATGAGACATGAAGATTCTGGGTTTTAATGGCGTTTAGACTGTGGGTGTGCTCTGTTGAGTAATCACACACCGAGAAACGGTTGTTCAGTGCCCCATCATTTTTAATGGTCTCAGTTGAATAATTTTTCTCAAAGGACTTGTAAACTCTGCAAAGAGTCTATTTGAAAATTATCATTTACATTAGTTTAAATTAGTGTTGGCATTGTTGGATTATTTGGTACTTTTTGTCTGATCTACTTATTTGTGATATTATAGGTTATTAAAGTTTTAATGGACTTCAACTTTACGTAGATATGATAATGACTAATATATTTAGTAAAAGTACTGTCTCCAAAACGTCGACTGAGTCTTTATTGGTAGCTGACTCCGATACTTTGACTTCCTCATTAATCAACTACTGGATATCGAAATTCTTGTCACTGGATCAAAACCAGGATACTAACAATCAGATAGATTAACTTTATTTTTAGACGGAGTTCATATGTTGACGGTTTTCTCAAAGCCAACAGGTCTACTTATTTTCTCGACTACAAAAATTCCAATTCTTTTTTTGTCTTAGATATGTTTTAGTTAACTAAATAGATAATATTAGCCCCATAATGTACTTATGTGCTTTTATAAAAAGTTGGTAACGACCATATGAGAATTCACACATCAAGTAGATTATGCAATGAGAAAGAACGCCATCGAAGCGAAAATGGTAGTAAATAATTGGTGGTATCATTGTTTCTATACATATAACGAATTTAGAGATTTGTCCTCTTCGTGTTCATTTTTCGATGAACTACTAATCTGTCCTAAGTATAGTAACATAATTGTGTTGAGCATGAGTATAAGGTACTTTTATGGTAATTTTTGAACATATCATCTACTAATTCATTCAGTATACTCATTTAGTAGTGAAATCAACTTGTAAAGGTAACGCATCTATGAAACTAGTCTTTGATGTTATTGGTACACTACTGTAGGGGATTTTTTAATAGAAACGATTAAGTAACTACATCATGTATTGAATTTACTGGTCAACAGAATTTCGGAAACATGTTATCTTTATTGTTTTATCGTGAAGTCCTGTTTCATCTACTTTCAAATTTTTGTAATGTTAAGAAAATCTTTTTGCTTAGACGTTATATGTGTACAAATTACAGCTAGGGAAAAATAAATCCTTTATTCCGTAAACGTATCAATGATATTTCTCTTTTATCGATGTCACATTCAAATTAAGTCAGTCATTCACAAAACTAGTATTCTTTGCACTTTTTGTTTTCTGCTAACTAACTAACTAACTGTCATAATCGAAACTACTCAAAGAAAACTCACTTAGTAAACTGAATTAAATTATCAAAGTTTACGCTAACCTGCAATTCACTACACACTGAATTGATTTATTTTGGCTAGACTTATAAGTCATTTTGTGAATAAATGAACAGAAATGTGTGTCTGTGTGTGAGAAAGAGAGCAACGAAAATGAAACTCGTTTTCTTACTCGTACACGTAAGTATGCTACAACTCTAATTGATAAACAGTGCGTAACAAACAATTTTTTCATTTTGTCTTAGTATCTTTTATGCAGTTCATCTAATGAGCAAAACAACTGTGTGACCGTGTTGTACGAATAGTTTGTCATATTTTCGGTTTTTCCAATATCATGTTTACGTTTTCTACAAGTGTTTGTTTGTGTGTATATATTCGCTCATGCATGTCTAAATGAAATGTTACATGATCGATTTCCGGGTTTTAAATATATACGTTGGATGACACTAGTTTTCATGTGCATATTAATCAAATTGAAAGATGAGAATACAGGTGTGTTCGAATATCCAAGAAACTGGCTGTTTCAAAAACACTTTGGTCTTTCTATCACAATAACTAATTTTTGTTAGTAACTGAATTAAATCGAGATTTTTTTCTGTGTAGTGTATACTTCCTGTCAAAAAGGTGTCGCATGTTTTTGTAGTACCCTAGGAGTAGTTCAACTATTAACCATAAAACAATCCGTTCTATACTGAATATTTGAAAGTTCTGCTTAGTAGGAGTTTTGTAACTGTTTACTGGTCAATAGAATGAAACTATCATCCCATATTTAAGTAGTTTATATAATATGGTTGCCTTAGTTGACATTTTACACTTACATCGTTATTCTTTTCTTCTTCAAACTAAAGATAAATATACTTTAAGTTTCGCTTTGAATCAAAACTAGAGATAATTTGGTTTCATTTGAGGTATCAACACATACTCAATCATCATGACAGTTTGACTCATGTAATCTTCGCACTCACACACATGTGGATAATTGCGTTTACAATATTGAGATATTTTCTTGCCTATCTAACAACTGTCTCTTTTTTGTTCAATTTTAGTCAGAACCTGTAGAAGCTATTGTAGGCTTTCGTTTGTTAAATCCACATTTAGCTAATCGACTGTGGAAAGCTGCCGTCGAACATCATGCATTTTTTCGACTGAAAGAAACGCCAGCACCTAAAAGACCTTTATCAACACCTAGTTTAAGTAAATCACAGTTTCGTTATACAGGACGAACATTTTTCCAATATCGTACAACGAATATCGATAGACCACATCCACGGTTTAATCGTTCAATTTTGAAGCGACGTACAGCAAGCATGCCTACTGGTTTAAATGCAGGTGAGTAGAATCAGTATTCTTCCTTTTTGTCAAAACAATTCAAAAACATTAATACGTTAGATTGCAACGGTATTTTCAAACAAACAGTAAATGATGAGAAATAATGTTGAAAATTAATTAGTAACAAATATTTCAAGAAACAATACATACATATGTATTCAATATTTTTCGTTCGTATTTATTAGTGGAGTCAAGGACATACGTTTCGTTCTTTTTATTCGGACGCTTTAGTTGCATACTCCTGCATCTCCATGTTGGTGTTTACACCAGAATTAAAACTCAATGCTTATCGGTTCAAACACCGATACGTTATTCACTAATCCACTGAATACAGATAGCGACTAAATTGCTCACTGGGATAGTGGGAAGTCTTAAGATTATATTTACCAGAGTTGGATAGCGGCTAGAAGGAAACGTGTTTCTGTTTACTTGGGGCTCGTCAGCTTGATGTACCTGCATTTCAGAGTTGATATTCACTTCTGAGCTCGAACCCAGTTCCCTTCGCTCCAAACGCCAACGCTCTATCCACTTAACTACCGAACCCAGATAGCCACTGGCTTTTGCAATCAGGTGAAGCTTAATTTTTTTCCATTGGTTATTTGAATCTTACCCTTGATGTTTGGACTGCAACTGATCAGTCTTTTTTGACATATGTCCTGGATTTTACCGCTAGCCACCGTTCAGCTCTTCAAAATACATATGGAAATACTTAGTGACAATATCACAAATTAGCGAGAAGCTATTCTTCTTTTAAAAAGGAAACGAGCAAAAAAAAGTAAACATTAGTGGAGAAAGGCAAATGGTTACGATAAGTGGTGACCTTATAAATAAGTTTCACATTTTAGTCCCAGTTATTTATTCTACTTTATTTTATTACTCAATGATCCTCCGAGAGAAATGTACTTATTGATCGATTATTATAGATGATTTGTTAAAAATTAAGATGCAAATTAGTTAAGTCTTAAGAATTTTGGGTACTTGTACTTTAAGATTATTATTCTAAGGTGCAATATTGATTTATTAAACAATAAGATGAATTTGTATTTTAGAGAATAACTTTATGTCGTTTAGGTTAACTAGTGTTAATTATACCGGTTTTCTCTCTGTATAAAGGCAATAACATATATATATATATATATATATATATACTAATGTAGTATGGGGTTCTTCTCTTGTATACCGACCATATTATCAGTGCTGTTTATTTAAACTGTAAGAAATGAAATGCTATGAATTAGGGTATTCGCAATACCATAATAATAATAATAATAATAAAGTTGTATAATTCGGAGAGTATGCAGTGTTATATTTCATGTATGATTGATAATTTTGCTACCGCTTTTTCTTTTCTTTTGATTTATTAACAAGAATGTTGTCCCGTTTTGTATAAGACATTGATTCTGGGTACTTCATTGTATGAAATCGTTTATATTCCTTATAAGTAAATAAATAAATAAGAAATAAACTCATTCATTTGTTTACTTACTGTCGTATACAATACAGACATGTGACTTCTAAAATATTTCTCTCATTATCACATGAAATACCATTATTTAACAGTACAATGTTGCCTTGTTGGAAATAAAGACAGTTCGTTTCTTCACATACAATACTTGGTGTTATGGTTATTTATGGCATACTAACTGACTGCTGAAATTCCACCGTATATTGCGTAATATATCGAATTGAAGAAACTTTTGTCATAATAAAATTATCTATCTAATATAATTCTTTAACCAACTAGTAAAGTCGACCGTTATTCAGATCCAAAAATTGAAATACTAATTTAGAAAGCCTTGATTAGTTGGTTTCTATTAACGTTTTCAAGGATAATAATGGGATATGATAAAATATCTAATCTGGAGTCTCTGTCTCTATAGGCTTACTGATTTATCCGAAAAGCCTGACTGAAAATCGTGAGTGCTTAAATTGTAGTATGTGGAACGGAACTCAAACCTGTAACTCATTAAAGGCTGAAAGTTGAACGTCTTCACTACTTAATCGCAGCCCCACCCTCGTTTAAAATAATTCAAAAGAAAAGATGATACTGACTGAAGTAAAAATAATATTATCGAGCGTAAATGAGTTGATTTTCTGATTGATTCATGGTATTACATTTTTCGATTGGTAGTTATTAATAGGGATATGAAAAACTATTATCAAAAGTGCTAAAACAACATGGAATAAATTAGCAATGGATGGATTTTTAAAAATTCGACTATCATTTCAATCATCAACATTTTTGTTCATTTTACAAAAATACGAGTTGATTATCATTGAATTATTTGGGTTTTTTATTATTCTCACTGTATTACCATTTTTAATACTTACTCTATTTTTATTTTAAATTTCCGATAAAATAGTTTTGTTGTTCAATATTTTTTTTAATGTTCTACAGTTAGAAACTTTAGTTCTAATCATTAATTTCAGCTATGAATATACATACATTAAACAGAGCACATCCGCGTGATATGACTGTAGGCAAAATTCAAAATAATGACCAGTTACAAGGATTACGAAGATTTGGTTCTGTTCAAATGGGACATTATGATAGTGGAGTAAGTTCTTTTTGCTTATTCTCCTTTTTTGTCAAATTAGCAATTCATTACTATAAAATAACACGCTTAATCCATAATCATGTGCTAATTTGTGAATAATTTCGTAACAGATTCACGAAACCTCTGTAGAAATTCTGTTTGATGGAGTCTAATCATATCGCCAATTAACCAGTTACAGTAAATAACGACTACACTATCCGTCGAATAGATTCAATTCGGAAATGTGAACCTTTCGATTCTGTCTCAGTGACTTAAAGGAATTGTACTCATATTGAGATTTCAGAGTCCTAGGCGCTTACTGTTGAAATCGTGGCAATAGTTCTGCAATTGATACCGATCCGTGACACGAAAAGTTTCAGACTAAAATAACCTTTCGGATTTAGTTAATAATAACCTTACAATCAAATTGTGGTTTAATAATTTAACCACTTGTTTTTACTCACATACTTGTCTATACGCCTAATTCGTCCAACACCTCATTTGGTTTGGACGACTGGGTATTAAAAAAAACACTCATACGAAACATATAACATACACCACGGCATAAAAATATCTACTTGGTCACGGGGGTTACAAACGTTTTTTGTGTGACCAACTATAATGAAAAGACGTTTGAGGACTCTTAAATGAATAAATAAAATTCACTGATCGATTGATGTTATGCTGTGATATAATTTAGTCGAGTGATAACTGTTCGTGAGACTGAATTATTGATGTAAGCCGTCAATTAAACTAATATAAGAAAACAGGACAGCCTTACAATATAATAGGGTTTTTGCAACAAAGTTACATGCTTATTTACAAAATAATGAACACAAGAAGAGACATTGATTACAAATCATTCGACAAATTACTGGTTGAAAGATGTGAGAATTGTAAGTCGTTCACTCTCCAACGGAATTAGTACTTGATGTTCAAGCTTAATTCTTGCCTTGTTATATCATTAAGAACAAATGAGGTCTCTAGTAATTTTAATATTTATCGACTTCCAAACGATAATAAAAAGAATTACGTCACATTAGAGTAATTGTATAGTTGCTTTAATCATACAGATTAGTAGACAACTTTGTAGAAATTTAATGATTCGTTCTTCACTACTACCTCTAATACAATTGTCTATATTAGTTTGTTGTTTTTTATATGTTGAAAAGAATCGATGTTTGTCCCTAGGAATTGTGCTTTTTTGTTACGGTAATTGGTTTTTGTTTACTATTTCAAAAAAGTTTAAATATTTTTAAAAACTTAAATATTTTAAAATGTTTCTTATTTCATGCAGGAAATTAAACCTTATGCATATAAATTAGTTTACTTTGTGTAAATAATCTATTTTATTTTCATATGGAAATAGAACTAGGTATTGAGTCTTGAGTATAGTTGTAAGAAAAAGTCTAATGACGCCATTAGCTAAGTGTTCACTTTGACATTCCGATTTCTGTATATGTTTTCCTAATTCATATTATTCTACAGTTCAATAAACCATTTTACCACAGTGTCTTACTAATTACTTTGTAAATTGAAAATGTGTTCTTTGATCGATCTTATTTAGTCTGCATTACCTTTTTTAAGGCATTGTAATAGTAAGTAGCTGATATCGCATGATTTTTTCATAGATATCATTTATTGTCTATACAACTCAGTAACTATCTCCCTTACTGTAATACTAAAATAATACGAAATGAACTAAATTCATCTCTTACTGATTAGTGTTAATAAATTCTGTTTATTAACTATAAACATTGAGCAACTAACAAACGTCAAACAGTCTAATGATGATTATATTGCTTTGGATCATCACCGTTGAGCATTGAAGTGAGTATTCATTATTTATCACGTTACACAGATACTACCACTTATTATTATGGTGTCTGTTATTAGCTGTTAAAATTGTTAGTTGCAATCCGTGTGTTATGGATTCGTCAACATAAAAGTAGGCTAATGGCTCAGAACTTAGTACACATAAACCCGTCCACTTGATAACCGACTTACACTACTTAAAGTAAATATATGGATGATATAAAATTAGGCAACTTGTCTTTTGTGGTTTTATGACTTTTCTCATTTAGATGGTTTAGAATAATGTACTTCAGAAAAAAACTGGTAAATTTAAATTTATTTCTATCCTTCATTCTATGTTGTTTACCTTTTCCCCGTAATCGATTTATTGATTGTGCGCATGAGAATTTGTGTATCTGTGTGAATCGCTCGATTTCTAAATAGACAGTTGTTGGAAGTCTTTGTCATATTTTAATAAAGTAATTATTTTTTATGTAATCTATTCCCACCGAAAGATACATTGTTTTTTAAGAAATTAATTTCACTAAGATTACTCATTTGAGTAATTATATATTATCCGTTTATACCTCTATTTAATCCTTAACTTTGATTGTTTATTATGGATAATATTAGTGTTGTTTACTTTCAAATCCCAGATTTACGGCGAAATTTTCTGATTCAATCTATAAAACGTATAGCTAACAAATAGTTTGTCACAGCGCAAATGTGTCTTTTACACACTAGTTTTTATGCGTGAGCATTATGTATATATCTGTTACGTATCATTTTAGGCAAATGGGAATAATGGTGCGACGCAATTATACGGCACTGTTCCACGACATCATCCATATTCTGAGTCTGTTGTGTCTGAAGTACAAGATGTACAGTCTCAAATGAGTAAACAATATAGTGATGGTGTTGCAAATAGTTTATCATATGGGTCTGTAAACGAAAGTTATGACAATGAAGCTCCTTATAATGATTACGTAAATTATCGGCATTCTGGTAAAGGTAAACCAGAGGAAATGTTATCGGTTACAAGTGGATCTCAATCAAGTGATTATCCTATTATTCAACATGGTCAAAACGATCGTAAAGGTAGACATCCTTCTGAGATATCAAATTCCATAAATGAACGTAGACCTAATTCTCCTATATATGCAAATACTAAAACACATCGTCATAAGAAGCATCATGATGAATCATCAACTAATACTGTCCAACAAAAAGATAATTACTCTTATGGTCCGAATACGAGAATAAGCAATTTGTCATCTAGTCATAAACCTCCAGTAGGTGGTGTGCCAGTATTCGGAGGTGTGATGCTTCCTAAAAGCCACCATAATCAGGAAGCAGATAGACTGAAACGATCCGATCAACTGCGCCCTTTGAATTCCCCTCATTTTAAAAAGAAACAGCAATATCATTCAGAAGAGAACGATGATGAACAAACTGTAACGCTTACTGAAGACAAGGTTGATCACAATCAATACAAATCCAGTTCTAAACATCGAAAACAATTACAAACAGATAATTACAGTGCTGTATCTAATCATAATAGATCTAGACATTCCGGACGATCAGTGAGTTAGAGTAAAAGCAGTGTTCGTTCTTATTCGTGCATGACACAATATATTTTTGCTTTAATGGTAATAATAATGCTAGTTTACACAGTTCATTACAATTATGTTACTTTTTCTAATTTATTGGTTTGTTAATTCATTGGATAAATCGAGACCGGGTAAATGTCTAAACTCAGGAGTATTGGTTATGTAATTCAGGCTTATTTCCAGACCTATTATATCCCCTGGGCATACTTACCTAGTCCTGCTTGATCCCTTCTATACTTGCATTTTCACCACGCAAGTTCTATATAAGATATAAGCCTCATTTTAGTCGTATGATCTGTTTTGATGATGGTTAAAGTGAATCAAGAATATATCTTCTAGTTTGTTAAGAATAATTTGATGTTGGCAGTTTTTCGAACCTCATATAACTGAAAAATTTAAACTGGTATTAATGTAAGCTGATTATTTTTTTCTCTGAAGAAGCAACTTACTCTAGGTTGTGAAGAGTCAGAAATTTCATTGTTACTCATTAGGACTAAAAATATATCATTATTTCTGTTATTAACAATCTTCCAGATGCTCATTTTTCCCTCATCAATCCAAGCCTTATTAATAATACTTACAATTGACGGTACTTCTTACTAATGCAAAGTGATAAAATACTAAAACCATTATGTGCTTTATCATAACTCTTTAATCGTATATAAAATTTAAATGCATCATAAAGTTAAATAGTGTCAGTACATTTTTTTATTTCGATTTCCAATGCTGTCAACAATAAGCAAGTTGATGTAAGCTTTAAGCAGAAGCAGTTATTCAGTATTTCATAGTTTTTTAATAGCTACCAAACTGATTCATCATGCATGTTCTCTTATAGTGATCGTTGATTTAATCCATTTAGATATTTTTTACTTTGTGTGTTCTATATGGCATCAGCGAGTTTGTTTCTAACTAATACAAACATCATTTAGCTATTTCGTTTCTTAAGAATCAAGCGTATACTTAGTGTATCTAGACGAATCTAACTCGCAGTATTACAATTTGCAAATCTCTAAAATATGACTCTTGCTTTTGGATCCACTGATAACTGCAAGAAATAAGAAAGCGTCTGTTTGTGGTTCAGGAAACGAACTCATTTCTTGTGATATTTAATTCTTGCTTACATCACCCTGAATAAGATTACGAGCATGATATTATGAGGTAATTTTTACGGTTAGAAATAGAAAACATCGGAATAAATGATTAATTTAGTTATTGTTCTTTTAAGATGTCGGTATTTTGGGATTATGCATTGTCAGTGTATTTTTTTAATATATATTTTAGCATCGAAGACAATCAGGAAACGTAGAAGGCATGTTATAATTTGAAGAACACCCATCATGTAACAAACTTTATTATCTGGCTTCTTGACCAATTAATTGGTCGTCGTTTTCTATTATTATACATACTCAGCATGGGGCTTCCATTTTTTTGCTTACATATTTGATCCTTTCCAGTTTTTATGTTATGTGATTATTAACACTTTTATATTTTATCCTCTGTGATTTAAACAATTATTCAGACAATATTCAAGACTTGTTCGCACCTATCCATCCATACGTAGTATGCACACGCACAATAAGTCTTACTTATTGTACCACCTACTATACACTTATTGTCTTTTACACATTATTTTACGCTCATTATGATTACAGTGTTTTTCTTTTTAAATATTTTTTGTCTCATTCCATTTTTTTATTACGTTAGCGTTGGTGATTTACTCATGCGTACATATCATTCTTATGTATGGAAAATTATCTTTGTTTTTTAAATTTCTTTAAAATTGTTATTTGTACATGGTTTCGTTTTTAAACCCCAACATATCTATTCATTCATCAATCTAGTAGATTGTTCGAGAGACTAAATTACATATATATATATATATATATATATATATATATATATATATGTTCGGCGTAATTTTTATAGCTCCCTATTACGACTTCTTAACCCTCCTGACACGATACATCTGTTTGATTTCAGTAAATAGTTTAACAATAAAAGAATCTAAAGCCAAAATGAATTGGAATTTCTTAGTATAGATTAAAGCCAGTTTTGCAAATGTCCACATAATAGTAGCGTTGATGATTTATCTGACTCTTCCTCATTTCAGCAGTAATGATCGGTGCAACCTTGTTTCAGTCATTATTAATTATCCAAGCCTAAGCTATTTCAGTGAGAATAGCTATACTCGTAATATTGTTTTCAGTTAGTCTGTTCCAGGAAAAATTGGATCGGTGACGAATGCCGATTAACATAAAAACTAAATTAAAGGGGATACTGCTGATTGGTTCAAATCATTGAACATCAAAAGAAGTGCAATACGATATCAAGTCTCTAAGACTTTGTAACTTAAAGACGAATTCCTGTAAATCACAGGAAGCTTTCTTCAGAAAATATTAAGTTCCGTAAAATTAAGTGCAATAATTGATTGTACTTCATATCTTAATATGTGTCGACAAATAATCTACTCTGAGTAAATTATAAAAGTTCAGACACGTAGTTATTACACCAACTATTTATGCCTAACCTAGGGAATACTAAATATCCAAAGTTTCCAAGCTGATCCCCATCGTCATGAGAACGCTTACATCGTTTGATAACTATGAGGTAGTCACGCTTTTCCAGTCCTTTGCGCTAATTAGATTATATTGTTAGAGTGGTTTTGTGTTTGTCAGCCTCCAAATGCCGTAGTACGACCGAGGACGAGGAGAATCCGCTCTCCCTCTCGAGATGCTCTCACATGGCCACGCGTATACAGCCACTGACAGGGAAATCCTACTCACTGCCTTCTCGTGGCAGGGATGTTGTTTACGAAATTGAGGGGACGAAAAGCAAATGTCCGGCACTTTAATCGGGTTGGTGGATATGGGGGATCCACTTAGGGAAGTTCGAAAACCCTGGTTCCAAACCATTGGTGCACATAGACTCACGGGTCCTAAGGAAACAAATGGCGTATGAACCTATTGTTGGTCACCAGCTACCACAGGACTGCATCTCCTAATGTTCTACACTGTCTTGTGGATTAGGCCTCTAGGTCGAAGGTTCGGGAAGTGGCCCTCTAGGAAAACCACTTGCTACGGTTTGGACACCCGAATAGTGTTCCAGCCCTCACACAAATCTAATGGCGAAGTGTGGTGCATATATATTTGATGCCTTCTTGTGCCAATGTTTGTGTGTTTAAATAAGTAATAAAATACCAGTCTGAACCACTCAATATCGAGCAAGCAAACCAAGAATGTTTACAAAACTTATTGAAACAAGTTATATCCGTCGTTATTTTGTTATGTAATAAAACCATACCATTTTCGTTAGTTTTTCAGTCGACTGTTGCTCATTTTGAAAATGATAGGTCTGTGGTGTACAAGTAGTGAAGTACATCAATGATTACACCAGTCACTGTCATATTTAGTACTCAATGCTAAAGTGGTTTCAATTACCAATGGGAGCACTTTTTGCCTCAGGATTCCACATGTAAAAAGATGGTAATTAGTGCAAGATTTACATTGGGCCATCCTGTTGGTTACTTTTTATAACCTAGCATGATCAAAATAATTTACAATACAAATGGTCAGTCAACTACAACATAGGACCAGGCACACATATGCATCGGTCCAACTTGCCATACCTCATTAGCACAACAAGATGAACACCGAATTCATAGAAGTAGTTAATTTAGTGATGGTGATTGTTAGCGGGACATAGATTGGATTAAAGCATGTTGCATGCATGATGGTGTTGCTGCGCGCTGATTGGCTAATTCTAAACCAATCAGCCCTGATAAATTATCTGAGAAAAATCTAGAAGCTTCTTATGTATATACTATAAATATATGAACGTTTTTCAAACCAGTGATTGCTGTTCACTTACCATTGTTATTTTGAATACAATTAGTTCCTGTTCAACGTGTTCTGATTTTGGGGTCTTGTCGAGTGTCATTGTATAAGAATACTAAGCAATAGGAGTAGCTGGATCGTTTATTAGCAAAAACCAATTATAACAGTGATATATAAAGGGAAGGTTGTATATGAGGATTTAGTACGGGAAGGAAGATAGATATGAAGCAATTTTATTCTCAAGGTTTAAGGGAAAACAAAGAGTGATTACACCTGTGCCATGTCACCTAGAGTCTCCAACCATTGGTTACGATAGTCACGCGGACTACAACCAAGTAGTCTGTATCTACCAACATGGCTCAGACTAGAAGATAGTGACTTCAAACTCTGATGCCACGTTTTGGTTTGGCCGCCCCTAACTTTCTTCTAACCATCGCCAATACTAATCAGCATAGCGCGACAATACAAATATATTAATAACTAATTATTAAATGCATCCTATACACCTACAATATTAAGTATTAAGGGCATTATCCTGCAAAATGTTGAGTTCAATCTCAGTGATGTGTTTTTAAATTCACTAGGGATTTCCTTATCAGTTATTTTCGGAAATTTTTACTTTGATCATAAGCCAAAAGCTCTGAACGAAGAAATAACGGATAACACAGAAGAACAATAGATAAAGTTTTTCTTTTACAAATGGGGTTTTATTTTATCCAGTATTTAAAAAAAGAGGGATAATGTATACAAATAACGCGTAAAACTAGACAGTCAAAAGAGTTAAATTTTCTCGTCTCTCCAACTAGTATAGAAATGTGTTGATCGTTTAGATATCACATGTAAAATAATAAGTAGATCTCTGCGGACACTAAATCTACACAAAAGAACAGAAACAAAACGACAATTTGTTGATGATAAAATCTAGCAGTAGACAAAAGAATGAAATGCCAATGTAGAAATATATTAATATTCAAACATAAATTAGTGAAAATATAATTATTTAAAAGATAGTTTTCATTGAGACTTAAATTACATTAGGTAACTACTCGAGACTATGAGGCATTGAGTATACATGTCATTATGGATTCATGATTACAATGAAATCGGCCCCACCCTATGAAAACACCAAAATTAAAGTATATATTTATCTAAGAAATGAACTGAGAATGGAATATTCCCGAGAACAGTATATGTACATTTGTTTTTTCGAAAGCGAGAGTCGTCTACGACAATTAGTTAACTATTTTGAAACATATCGTCATTTATCGAATACACAAACCTTGTTGATAATCCCATCGATGTATGTAGCCATTACACGAGATTTCCGAATAACAGTAACTATCAACACAACTCAAACGAATAAACACTGAAGAGTTTATTAACTACTGTTATAGATAGTATATTAAAAAAACCATGTGTATACATACATTCGCTTGACATGGACTTGAAGATCAGGAATGGAAAATTAATTTTATAAAGCGAAAAACCACCCAATCCGTTCAGAATTGGGAAGATTTATGTAATGATTTCAGAAATAATTATTTTCAAAACATACGGTAGTAGAGTTTTCTCAGAAACAAATAATCCCAACACTAACAATGAGCACTGCTAGAATAACTCGTTAATTTCGCTTAAGGACAATTTACACACTCATGACTTATTTTTCAGTTGACGAACTAGCTAACTACAATCTGAGTAAATTTTGTTCTGTAGATATTGGTAAGTAAGGACTGTGTTATGTAAAGAACTATTTAAAACCGCAGACTGTTATACTTTTTCCCATAATGTAATAGGGCTTCAAGTTATGCGTTGCTTTTCGTATAGGAATAGGACGATACTATTAAACTGAAGTAAATGGAGTGAGATTTAGACGCAGTGATTGAAAGTTTACTGTTTTTATCACGTAGCCACCACACTATATAATTTATACAATTCTTGAATAAACGTTTTTATAATTATACCTTATAAATGATAAATCAACTACCACGATCATAATTATTGAGAAAAACACTTACCCATTTTGTTTAGTTAATTTTTTGATTGTACATTGCGGTGAACAAAGAATAAACTTTTTCATTTTATCATGTTCAAAATAAACCTGGGTAAACAGTAAGAAAAGAAAGTTCTCAACCCTAATATCGTTAAATGAATGAACCCATACTACGTATGGGTTCATATAATCGACCCCAAAGTTAAAAACACTATGATTTTTAGTTCATAACAGTGTGGACCGGGATTTGAAAAAATGGCTAAGATTTCAACTGGATTAAATAGGTGTGAATTACGAAACCTCTACTTATTGTTTATATAGTTAAGACTTATCAGAGCATTTCACAAAACTACAGCAAATTCAGTTACTCAAGTATTTACTGACAATCTGAATCTTCTGGAGATTCTGCAAAATAAAACATGGCATTTTGACTTCAAATACTTAGTAAGTCCCCGGAAGGTATTCATACAACGATTTCACACGAACCATTAATGTGGCTAGTTGCAAGTCAACAAACGCAATTCGTGCATTGGGATCTGTACAGGATAAGTAATGGACGCAGAAACTGAAGAGAGGGTAAGGAGTGGAAATATGAATTCTAATTATTTTGAAGACCAAGCAGTGACGAGAGAATATTTTAAGTCTTTGACATCACTTACGACATTCTGTTGAATTCATTTTTGTTATAATATTCTAGATATATTTGACATTATAACAGGAAAGAAAACGCTTTTTAGCTTGTTGTTTTATTATATTAACTCATTTTCATACAAAAACGATATGTGGTTCTTGCATTCCATAATCAAGCCAGTACATACTATTGGTCCAATAAAAAATAATGATAATGCAAATCAGTAGAGTTGTGCAAACAATCAGTTTGAATACGACCATTCTTATTACCTATTTTCTTGGTATTACAAACGTTTTAGGTTATTTAAACAGGACTTCTATGGATTTATGCCTCCAAACTTGACGTTCTGAAAATCAGTCAGTAGGATATATTGATCCAAGAGTAGGGAAAGAACGATGATTCCTTCTCTTATATCAATAGTGGAATTAAACAGTGCTACGCATTGTCTCATTTCTTCTTTAGCTTTTTTCGTTGAGGTCATGATGTAGGTATTTTTTAGAGTAAAACCTTTTGACTTCAAAAATGTGGGGGACATCACTTTACTTACACACACTTTAGAGCAGATACCCTGTTATTGTATAACTAATGAGTGTTGAAGGTCGATGTAAAGGAAGTTTAAATTTTATGGAAACACTACAGCGTACAATCTCCAACTTTGGACAGGTAGCAAAAGTTCCACGTGATATGTTTATAAACCTCTTCTTTTCAACCAAATCTACAACCTGTACATTGAATTCATAAGTTAGCACTTGATGTTTCACACAAAATATGGTTGAAGACCACGGATTTGTTTCTGATTTTAATTCGTTAGGATCCTTTCTTAAATGAAGAATCGTCAAAATTTAATGATACTAACTTTACATGGTGGATGGACATATGAAGGAGTGGAATTCTCCCATCACTAAGTATACTAGGATAGCACAGAACAATATACTTCAATTCCAGACATCTATTGACGTAAGAGTTGGCATAAATGTCAGTCAACACAATTTGACGCATTTCTCATTAGCTCAGTTAGAAGACATTTAAATTCTTAACAATAAAAGTAATATCAACTATACTAGACAACAAATAAAAGGAATATAGTTTGAAATATTAATCTAAAAGATAACACTCAAAAAACACAATTATATACTGTAATTAAAAACATTACCTCTATAGCATCATCTTCAAGGGAGTATAGGAGCTTCGGGTCCCACGGCGGAGGAGGCTGATTCACATCAAAAACTAACTTTAAACAATCAATGATCCTGAATAAAAATTGAAAAAGCGATTCTTAATTTGCATCATTCGACTACTTACGAGTAACCCATATTTTAAACAAAAATGTCTATGTAGTTTCATATCTAAACTGTTACTTTCAAACCAAAAAATGTGGGAAGTGAGATTGAAAACTAGATGTTTTTTACAGCTGTTATTGATTTTTAACCATATTACATCCTGTAACCCCCGCTTTCATGATCCTAAGGTTTATCACTACAGTCAATCAGCAACATTTCTTAAATAATCACCTGTTGGTTGTGAATGAACAATAATTATTTTAAATGTATGCAGAAACTCATTGATGGACACTTTTAAAATTACTCTTTTTGATAAACGAATTTTCAGATTATTGTTTCCTCATCAAGTCAAGCGCTGAAAGATTGATACAGATGTGTTTCATATAGAATAATCTTCATTACTATTATTAGACGTGTGGACAACTATGCAATAAATAAATTTGATAGAACAAAACAAAAACCTATTAACAAAGTCATGTATGTACAAACTTATAACTCCCTGTAATAAAAAACACTATTTAGAGTTTGTAAAAGCTATCCAATCTATTGGAGTATAGTAAAAAAAAATAGCAGTTTCTAATATAAGACGTGTGAAGTTTTGTCAGATCAAGATTTTGTAAGGAGTGTAAAATTTATTCGTTGCAATAAAAACCATTAGACTTATGAAGTTCTAACTCGGTAGTTTAAATATTCAAATTCTGTATAATGGACAGTAAGTTTCAACGTCAATTTATTTATTTTGCTTTGAACGGACTGATAGGTTGTCTGGTTCAAAGTTTTGCGTATACTTTGTGTATACTTTGTCACTAAGTGACCTAAAGTCAAGTGATGGAGAAAGCTAGCAAGTGTAGGGCTATACAGTTAAAGAATCTCAAGGATACAACGGTACCCCCAATTTTTGGAGACTGAATAATTTCTAATAACGATTTAACTGATATCTATTGTCATTGAGACAAAAAATGGAGAGGATGTAACACTAGAAAAATATAAAACCGTATAACATAGAAAACCTACGTGCTTGATTCAATTACATCACGGAGGAAATCAGTTTGTCCGAATTCAGGATACATAAAAAGAATAGGCCAGTGAAATTTCCCCAATGAATCCACATAAAATGTGGAACAACTGACTTCTGGCATATCAATAGGTTTTAATTTGAGATTAACATCAATTCCACGTGACTAGATAGTGTAAAAGTGATAAGATATGAATGTCAAGTCTCAAAAAACTAAAAGCTGTAAGCGAAGCATTTAGGAGAATTCATGGTATTCGCAGACAATCAGAGTATAAATCAGAAGATAGTTTCTTAACCAGGTGTTGGAGGATTCATTAAACTCAGGTAAATGACACGTTATACGTGCTGAAGTCAACAGTGGATTTTGATAAGCATTAACGTCATATTCTTCTGTTTTTTTTCAACTATGAAAATACTGAAATCTCCACAAAACCTCTTCTGATTATAAGATAAATGGTTAAAAATTCAGAAATTGCCTTTTCGAGGAAAATTGTTTGGCAAAATCATAATATTAAATTAAAGTCTTCTACTTTGAAAACTATTTGCTAGTTAAACTCTTGCTAATCACTATGGCAGCTTTTGAAAACAGTTTTATGCAGAAAATACCCATCACGTAGGAAACCAGGTTTCAGAGCTACGGCTTAGTACACTGAGGTTGGTAGTTTAAACTGACCTACCCTCCAAAATATCTTAGGGTTCAATTATCAGGCATATTTTTGTGACAGGATTAAAGAGTCTTAACAACCGGGGATTGTATGTTTCCAAGATAAGTAGTATGAATTGAAATCATTTCTTGATTGCATAGAACCTAAATGTAATAGTCAGTCGAATAAAAAACACTCAGAAGCCCGTAATAAGTAAACTGAGACCATAAAATGCAGAACAAGTAAATTACTTAGTTAAACTACATATTTCAGCGAAGTTTCTTGAATAAAGTTAGAATATCAAAATAGAAAATGACTTCATGTGAAGGGATTCTGAGTATATTTAAATAACTAAGTACCAAGTTGTCTATTTTCGAACACCATCAAAATTTGACCACGACCAAACATATGGTTATAAAAAGTTGTGATAAAATGCAAAGTTTTATATTGTCAATTAACAATAAAAATTGATTAATTACCCTTAAAATCTCATATTCAGCATTCATATCATTTTCTTTTCTACAATCCAATTTCGATCGCTGTTCAACCTCCTTATCTAATTCCATTTGCTTTTTAAGAACTTTATGCTGCATTTCAAGTAATTCAGGAGAAGAAGGCAGTACATTTAAGCCGGCTGATGACAATTCTAAAGCTTCATCAACTTTTGAAAGTGCCATGCACGCTTCGATTCCTAATAATGAATTGTTTTAGTATTAAAAAAAACTTTAAACCTTTTACATATGCTTTAATATAATCCGGTGACAAACTAACAGCAGACTTACAATCACGAATACATGATCGGTAATTCTCTAAAAAAAAGAATGAGGATTTTGAAGATAACACTTACTTAGATAGAAGTGACATACTGCTCTATTGGTATACAATATTGCATTTAATTTACGATCTGATGACTTTGCACGTAGGCCACCTGTATAGGACAATATTGCTTTAAAAAATTCTTTTCTCTTATAATAATAATTTCCTTCTTCTTTATAACTACGAGCATTAGCTTATCATTAAAAAAAACCAGTCAGTGCGGCACGTGAACTTACCATCTGGATCTTCTGACTCATATTTCAGTGCTTGCAAAGCTTCAGTAGCTGGATGTAAGCCTGCTTTGGGATCAATATCTGCCCCAAATGCTGGATGATTAACCATATCCTAGAATACATGACATAATCGAATAAAAAGTAGGCATACATCCCAATCGATAGCATCGTTAGAATTTTCCGTGTTACTCAGTGAATTCTTGGCCACACTCATTTTGTATTTCCATGTAATATATGGAGAATTTAAATGACGATTAAACAAACCTAAGTGGGGAAAATGAAGAATAACAGTTGTAAGTAACCTAGCACTATAAGATATTTATTTGTCTTATTTTAACACAAACATTGGCACAAGAAGGCATCAAATATATATGCACCACACTTCGCCATTAGATTTGTGTGAGGGCTGGAACACTATTCGGGTGTCCAAACCGTAGCAAGTGGTTTTCCTAGAGGGCCACTTCCCGAACCTTCGACCTAGAGGCCTAATCCACAAGACAGTGTAGAACGTTAAGAGATGCAGTCCTATGGTAGCCGGTGACATTTGCTTTTTATCCCCTCAATTTCGTGAACAACACCCCTGCCACGAGAAGGCAGTGAGTAGGATTTCCCTGTCAGTGGCTGTATACGCGTGGCCATGTGAGAGCATTTCGAAAGAGTGGACTCTTCTCGTCCTTGGCCGTACCAGGAAAGTTGCAGGCAATATTCCTCAGTTTCCTTCTCTTGAAATAGCGTGCAAGCTATTAAGTTTCATAAAAGACTGAGTAATTCAGATAAAATAGAATGGAATTATAATAGCATAAACGGCTTTGGAATGGTTTATTTTACAACATATTTATCTAGCGACCAGTAAACACAGTGAATCATTGATATTTCAACATATCTTAACAAAACCAGTCAGTTTTTATAGTTCTCAGGCGTTGATTGAGCACATTTATGGATAAAGATAATTATTATCACCAGATTAATCTGCGGTACAGTGTGCTATTTCACAAAGTTTTTCATGACACCGGGAATTGCATGACTTTTGAAGATGACGGGAGAGACAGAACAATTATTTAGTCGTGTTATTAACATTATCACTACTAGGTTATCGAAATATAGGGAACTTCTGCGACATGCCATGTTGGTAGTACACCAATAACAACTTAAGAATGACTGTAATAAAATACAAACTGCACCTGTAGCTACATAAGGATCGATCGTGTACAGACCAAATCGAAACTCTACGGATCATTGTGGAACAATAAGTTGAATGGAATTCATCACTCCACATCAACATCATTGACTGAGAGAAAGCATTTGATAGCGTGGATAGGACAACACTATGGCGTGCCTGAGAAGATAGTCAATATCATACGGAATTCCTATGATGAATTAGACTGCAAAATCGTGCATAGAGGACAACTCATTGACTCGTTTGAAGTAAAGACCGGTGTCAGGTAAGGTTGCTTACTCTCGCCCTTTCTCTTTCTCCTGGTGATCGACTGGATTATGATGTCAACATCTGGGGGAAAGCGTGGGATACAGTGCACAGCTAGGATGCAGCTGGAAGGTCTAGACTTCGCAGATGATCTGGCTCTTCTATCACACTCGCAACAACAAATGCAGGAGAAAACGACCAGAGTAGCAGCAGCCTCAGCAGAAGTAGGTCTCAATATAAACAAATGGAAAAGCAAGACTCTCCGATACAATAAAGCATGCACCAATCGAATGACACTTGACGAAGAAGCTTTGGAGGATGTGAAAACCTTTACATATCTGGGCAGCATCATTGATGAACACAGTGGATCAGATGCAGATGTGAGGGCGCGGATCGGCAAAGCAAGAACGGCATATTTACAACTGAAGAACATCTGGAACTCAAAAAAATTGTCAACCAACACCAAGATCAGAATTTTGAATACAAATGTCAAGACAGTTTTAGTGTATGGGGCGGAGACGTGGAAAACTACGAAAGCCATCATCCAGAATATACAGGTGTTTATTAACAGTTGTCTAAGTAAGATACTTCAGATCCGTTGGCCAGACACCATCAGCAACAAGTTACTGTGAGAGACAACAAACCAGATTCCAGTGGAGGGAGAAATCAGGAGGAAGCGCTGGAAGTGGATAGGACACACATTGAGAAAATAACCCAACTGAGTCACAGGACAAGCCCTCACATGGAATCCTGAAGGTCAAAGGAAAAGAAGAAGACCAAAGAACACATTACGCCGAGAAATGGAGACATACATGGGGAGAATGAACAAAAGTTGGATAGAACTAGAAAGGAAGGCTGCGGACAGAGTGGGTTGGAGAATGCTGGTCAGTAGCCTATGCTCCATTGGGAGTAACAGGCGTACGTAAGTAGTAAGTTACAAAATACAACTGCACGAAATTTCGGTCCCAAAAGACACTTAGAAACGGTAATGTTGGCGAGATATCCTTCAAAAAAGAAAGTGGGGCAGAGGAGTCTAAGCTGTGGTCGGATTCACAAAGAGAAGTATAGAGTTGGGTTAAAAAACAAACGTACAACTCAGTGACGAGTTATATTTCTCAGTCAAGCAGGCAAGCTTATCCATTTTGTAAGTTATATAGAAACAGGACTGTTAACTAATTTATGTCAACTATTGCTCCTTCAAAATTTATCCATTCACTGAAAATTTAAAATGTTACACACCTTATTGTAAGCTTTGATGTCTCTTTGATCAGTGGTCGGTAAATGAACAAGTCGAGATTTACACTATTTTCCTTTCTTGAGTCGGTGTAGCAATATTGCTTCATTGTAATTAATAGCAACTATTCGGCAGTCCCAGCAACACAGCCGCACCAATATGAATATCGGATTTCTTTAAAGTCACAAGTAGTTTTTCGTAAAGTATATGAAAGAAAAGAAAGCTGGAGACAGTTCTTCTGGACGATAGTTCATAATAAAAAAGGCAGGTTCGACCACAGTAATTCTGACATATCAGATAACATGCAAAAACCAAAGCCACTGATATGGCACGAAAATAAGTTATGTGACCCGTAAATCTATTTTGGATAGGTGGTGAAGATAGGGCTTAATGATGGACGAGGTGATTTCACGTGTTGTAAGAGGTAAGTTGTCACTTGCACGTTGCCCTACAAAAGAGACTGTGTTGAGAGTGATCTATAAGACTAGGAAGCACGAATGGAGTGAAAAACAGACAACTGCTTGAGATCAGTCATGGAAGGCGCCCTATTGAGTAGCTTCAAACGACCTAAAACTGTACCTATAGGGCCTTAACACTGAAGAGAGAAACAAAGTGGCGTGTAATTTCTGAGGCCATCCCTACGCTTCCCATCCGTTATCCAGAGGAAATGCCGTCATAAACGCCGGTTATCTAACAAAAATCCTTTACTACCGTTAGACGTCTGTACATTCAGAAGTAAAAATCTGTCCCAGACCATGAGTTTCTAACTTTTAAAATTACAACTTACAGATCAAACTGCCTGGTGTGTTAGGACGTGAAAGAATAAATATTCTCGCTAATATAGATCCATTGGGTCATTAGAATATGCAAGCCTGACCACTATGTATTATTAAAGTTAAAATGGAAAAGTTTATCTTTCGTCCGTTCCCAGTCAGCTTAGAATTTTTAAGAACCATTTACCTCCAAGTTAAAGATTTAAATGCAGACCATGATATTTTATTAAGAAGTAAATTATCACAGGTATGGTCCTTTAGATAGCCTGCTTGTCACATGCATGATAAGGTCAAATAAATTAACCTGTTACCACTTCACTGAAAGGCATGATTCGACTTTGATAAACGGAAAAGCATAGCATGTGAACTGAATGAAGAATAAATCCAATGAAGGCAGTCTTTTGAAACGCAAGAATTAGATTATTATAAATCGCTAGACAAAAATGCGTCGAATACTTGTTTTTGGTGCAGATCAGATCTTTTAAAACCACCCGCCGTTTCGTTTAAACGACCTTGAAAGGCCGGACAGGAGGCGGTCATTCCGTATTTCAATTGCTCAGGGTCTGTTGGGTGTCTGTTGGGTTGCATGAATATCAGGTTTTCTTATATATAAGTGGTCTTTTGCTGCAGCAAAACTACAAAATAATTACGAAGAACATTGATTTAGCTCTATCTGTCTTCAGTCTTCAGTAATAAGGATAGTAGGTTGATGAACCTGTGTTAATCCTGACAGATTACCTTCCAGTGAAAGTCTAGCTTCTTCTTGAAAATGTTCACTGGTGGTGCTGATACCACTTGTTCTGGTAAAGCGTTCCAGTCATTGACCACTCGATGAGAAAAACGGGACCCCACCTTTAGTTTATTAGATCGCGGTTTCAGAACCTTCTTGCTATGACCTGGGAGATTATTAGTGCTGGAGGGAGCAAAAAGATAAGACATATTAACACCCAGATCATAATTAAAGATACGAAATGCCAGCATAAGGTCACCTCGTGTCCTACGATAAGATAAGGGGAAAAGGTTTAGACGTTTCAAACGCTCATCGTAAGGGAGTTTAGAAAGACCCTTCACTAATTTTGTCCCTACATGCTGGACACGCTCAAGTGATTTAGTATCTTTTATCAGACATGAGCTAGCTGCTTGGATACAGTATTCTAAGTGTGACCTTACATAGGTGGGGTATAAAATTCGAAACATATCCTCGTCAAAGCATTTAAATGCTCTGCGAAGTGACCATAGCGCACGATAACCTTTGGAAGCAGCCTCATTGCAGTGCGTTGTAGTTTTCAAGTCGTGACTCATAGTTACTCCTAAGTCTTTATGTTCTTGAACGCGTGGAAGAGACGTAACATTAATGGAATAATAGTAACTATTACCGTGTTCGATGTGCATGAGCACGCTCTTCCTGGAATTAACTTCCAAGCCCCAATCATGAGCCCATCTAACTTATTCGTCTAAATCTGCTTGTAGATAACAACGATCAGTCTCACTTCCTATTATTCTCCAGATTTTAACATCATCCGCAAACAATAACGTCGACGACTTAAGTAATAAAGGTAGTTCATTATCATACAGAAAGAAAAGTAAAAGGCCTAAGAAGGTGTCTTGGGGTACATCACTTTTGACCGGTTTCCATTCGGATAGCGTTCCATTGACCCTCACTCCCTGTCTGCGGTCACATAAGAAGCTTCCTATCCATTCCTGTATATCAACTTTTATTCCAAAGCTCGTAGTGCACACGTTGAAACGATTGTTGCTTCGTAACTTCCCAATCTCGCCATTTTTGGAAACATTTTGTCCGGTCGTGGTAAATTTTGGGGGTTAATTTGGTCGATAGCGTCCTGTTCTGTTTCTCTGGAAGCAAAAAAAATTATGAGCAGACATAACCTGCATCGTGAATAAATTTTCACATGCCGGTGTCCTTGCCGTCATATGCTACTAGTATACATAGGAAGACGAACTCTTATACGTAAGCTCGATCAACTGCGAAATATAAACTGTATAGTCCATCATATTCTTAGATACTGCAGTTGATGGAAGATAGATAACACTCACACTTCCATAATCAAAACTATCCAGTCTAAGCAAACACTATGTACAGATTCAACGAAGTCAATTTTCACTTAAGAATCATCGATAAATAGGTAAGGCTGTAGTCTCTCCAACGCCTTTCTTTGTGTAGTATTCTCTACAATAGTAAATATGGATTGGAATACAACAAAGTGTGGAGACGTGACAAGGGCTGTTCACTATAAAAAGTTTTTCGTAGTAGCATTTTTAACTTAACTATATATCCAGCTTATAAACTGATTTTTCTGCATCAAATGTTGTTGTTTCTGTGCCGGTAGCAATGATGCACCAATACACTTTTGCCGAATTTTTATTTTTGTCTTCTTCGGCAGTGATGGACGTGGTGACATCCATTCAATCGGATGGCATGGCCCTGTCCTGCAGGCGTGGTCGTTACGTGTAACTTATTACTATTCACATTAAATATATTATTCTATCCCCAGTATAAATGTGTTCTTAAGAAGTACTAAGTATCATTGGTAATTGTCACGATACAATAGGTCAGTGTAGACAGTGATGCGACTTCCACGTAGGATCTTGCAGATTAGGCAGCCACATGACAAATTTACCGTTCTTGGATCAGGTCTCTTATCAGAGTAGTATTGGTACCGAACTAGACTATAATTATACATACTAATAAGATTTGTAATGCAAAATACTGTACAGTTGTTATATTTATGTTTATATAATTCATTAGATGAATAGACGTGGCAGTAGTCAATGTAAAACACAGTCACTATCAACTTATAAATTATCTCTCCACATAATCTTCCATATTCAGAAATTCGCTAAGTTTTTTACAGGCATAAACTTGATTATTAGAAAGGTTTGAGCCTTTCAATTAGTTGATAGAAGCCATAGATTGCACATCAGAAAGCGTATGGGGACCTTCTCAGCTTCATGCAATTCCGAAAAACAACAAACCGATCGTGAAACAGACTATTAAACTGCATTATCAGTATCAAATTCAACAGGTAAAAGAAATAGCAGCTGACAGGATGTACCTACAAGTGTCTTACTTGTTGTAAACAGTACCCTTCATCCTCTAACCCTCCTAGAATTTCATCTAGTTATTTAGTGTTAACAAACAAACTGCAGGCACTAAATAAACGTATTGAAAAACTTTATTCAGTAATATGAAATCTGAGAAAAATCAACTTACAACGTCCATAATACTATTACTAATTCACTGTTTACATACAATATTGAAATAACTGGTACGCACTATTTAGATATTACTCGTCACATGCATTAAAACCTTGTTTGTGATTTCGACTGTGATTTCGGATTCTGTTAACATAAATCTATTTGTTAACACTATGGCTGACATATCATAAACTAGTATTAACTACGACATGTTTTAGTTACCATGCTCAAAACAAACAAGCATCGCTTAACCTTTGAGGAATATTTGACTAATTTATGTGATGCTCACAGTAATGTTATACACAATTCCTGTATATGTTCAGAAAGCAGGCAGAAAAGGCTATCAACGTCGGTTGTTACTCATATAATTATTCTTTCTCAGATACCCGACATATTAATATGTCAGTTCAGCCGAAGACGACGATATTTATAATGGATAGAACTATTTACAGATGTGTATTAGTAAGTCATATAATATCCATAAATAGTCTAACGCTCAACTGCTTCAACCTTCACTGTCATTATTAAGGAGGTGAGTCATGTGTAAATGTTTTTAAAGCTCATTTTTACTTGAAACTCTGATTTCGTTCTCTTTTTGACTTGATAAATGGTGAATTCTACTCGCCTGAGTTTGCGTTGTTACAAATAACCAAACTGGATCTACCAAACATTCACCCATGTTGTGAGCAAAAAATGCGTCAAGCTATTAATAAACTGGAACAAACGCTATGTAACAAGCACAGAGATTACGAAAATTGACATGTGACGGAAAAATGCTGTTAATAGGTGATAAATAACGACATCCGAAATCCTCGACAACATTTAAAATGAGCCATTTTCCTATGGCCACGAAGAGTATCAGTAGTGGAAGGGACAAAAAGATGAGACACATTAACACCTCAGTCTTAATTAAAGATACAGAATGCCAACATTAAGTCACCTCGCGTTGTACGAGAAGATAAGTGGAAACGTTTAGGCGTTTTAAGAGCTGATAGTAGGAAGATTTAGGAAGACTCATTAATTTTGTTCCCACGCGCTCTACAAGCTCAAGTGAGTAAGTGAGTACATGGTGGCCAGCTTATCTTTAAAGGCTAAAACAAACTCACTGAAGTCATCAGATAATATTTTTGTTCTTGATTTCAATGGGCTGGTTCATTTCTCAGCTTTTATCTATTGATGTTGCAGTATGGTTTCCGATCGTCGGTATCGTTCAGTGATAGTAGTCCAGTCAGTCATCTACGCCTCTCCTTGTGAATTTGTCAGTTAATTACCGAATAAAAGTTTTCCGATTATCAGTGAATGCTTTTCGTTTTAGGCAACGGGGTTACTAAGATCACTGGCAACCGTATTATCAGGTAGATGACTAGTTGGTTGGAACGTGAAAAATTGAGAGGTAGTATATAGAGTAACAAAGTGAAGATAACTGTCAGAATAGACAAATAAATAGTCTATTCAAACAATGTAAAAGGATGAAATTAAAGAATAACAAATAGACAGGGGTGATAAGTGGGAAAGTGGACAGATATTGTTTAGTCATGATGCTGATATTAATGATAGCAGGAATTATAGTGGGAATGTAACAACAAATAAATTTCCGAGAAAAATTGTTATGTAGGTCTCTGACATTGATGCTGATTTCATCAATTTATTAGACACTCTCCTAGGTGAAAAAGCTAGGTTAACCATTTTGACCAGACCACGTTCGGATACTGTCATAACGTGTGTCTGAGTCGGCGCCTTGTTATATATGAAGTGATAAAACCGCCAATTAAAGAGCAGCGACTTATTGACCGGACTAGTGACACACGAAACCCGTACGAGCAGTCTAGAGTACTTGTCAGTGCTGCTATCTGCCTAGTACAGAACACCAATAACAGCCT
>NC_031502.1:29990890-30002186 GCF_000237925.1 Schistosoma mansoni | reverse complement strand
CAATGAAGTCCTACTCACTGCCTTCTCGTGACACCGGTATTGTTTACGAAATTGAGAGGACGAAAAGCGAATGCCCGGTACTTCACCCAGGTTGGTGGACACGGCGAGTCCACCTAGCAGAATTGGAAAACACTCATTTCAAACCAGTGATGCACATTGCTTTCAGTATCCTGAGGGAACAAATGGCGTATGAACCAATCGTCGTTGGTCACCGGCTACAATGGACTGCATCTCCTTACGAAGCTTCACTGCCTTGTGGATCAGATCTTTAGGTCAAAGGCTCCGGTTGTGGTCTCGTAAGAAAACCACCTGCTTCAGTCTAGGCACCCGTGCAGTATCATAGCCCTCACACAAATCTCATTTGATTTGTGCGGCGCATATGTAGTCGGTGCCCCTTCGTACTAATATTTAAGTGTTTAAATAAAATAAAATCATAAAAAGTTCTGTATTGTTGATCGCTGATCATGTTTACGCGATACAACTTAGTCTGTTGAAACGGCATTCGACGGCTTATTGATGTTTGTGCAGGAGAAGATGAAGGGCGCGTCCACTTTGTCCAATGTAGTGTTTTTCACAATTGGAACAGTTTATTTTGTAGATAATGTTTGTCATTGCAAATTTTGTCATCGAAGACCTCGTTATTCACTTATGATAATGGAAACGTGTACGGACAAAAACACACGAATAATTTCATCACCTTCAGGTAATCTGAAGACTTCAATTTCAAGAGTTTGTTTTTAAAATGCTACAACGAGTTCATGGTTGTAGAGTTTCTACCCTAATAGACTGGGGATAACTCAAGAATGGTAAACCGTATAGTAATAGTTCGTGGGTCATAACAAAGCTTATAATAAGAGGGATATGGGTATGAATAGTTCAGTTAATTTATAATTATACAACAAAATATACACATAGTATTGCTCCATAAATAGTCCTCAAAAGTTACCACTCATAATTCTCTTCGGGATATAACAGATAAATCGCGCTGTTAATTTCTCACGACAATCAATCGGCCCTGCTTGCATGCAAATCGACCATCAACAAATACATCTTCAAATTCAATCATCCTTGACTTTCGACTTTTTTCCTTGGTTCCGGGATCACCTTAGTAGAATGGATTTTGCGCGATGCTTTTCATAAGCACTATTTATCCACGATGTCTTTACCAGTGATACGATACGTCGGCAGTTTTTTGGCAGACGACGGAAGGCCATTGATGATTACATGGTTATCAAGTCCCCTTTTGAAGCTACTCTCTGGTGGGGATATCGTCACATCTGCTAGGAGAACACTCATCCTTATTACAAGGGAGCCTTTTAATAGTAAAAGTGCGGTCGTACTTATGCGTCAGCAACGTGATGTTCAAGTTGTTGATGGTTGTCTTATGTAGTGCGATATCAAGATTCGGGTAGCATGTTTTTATTCTAGGAGAGGTTATTATGTTGTAAACCAGTATTATTGTAACGACCGAAGCTCCAGTATTTGGTCTGAATTCTGAGCCGACGAATCGAAGTTTATTTTATTAGACCGAACCACGTTCTCCTGTGTAGAGTACGAAGAGCTTCTAAGTGACCGGTATTAAATTGTATCAAAACACAATCTCAGTGCTCATTTGAAACTGTTCTAGTTTAAAAGCAAACAAAGTATATCAAAAGTACAAATTATCTTAGACGGCACAGCCTGTGCTATGCAGATAAGGCTTTCTCTAGCAAAAAATAACGCGCTCAACAGCAAAAGGGATGGTTAATAAACAAGTATTCGGTACATGAGAATCAACACCAGCATTACCAACAGGATGGGATCAAACATCTACTTGAAAAGATTCCAGTAACTGTTCTCAGGAGGTAGTTAAGAATCAGTAATAATCAAATGGGCCACGCTGTAACCTTGAGCTTAGTCGAAAACTCAAATTTTGCCAGTGACCCGGCAACACGCGACAGTAAAATAAGTGTAATAAAGGTAAATCTGTAGACAAAGTAGAGACAAAGAAGATTGATGAACATAAAATGCAGTCACGAGAGCCATGAGCAAAATTAAAAATCCTTATTAAGAAAAGAGAACGATGAAACAACGACGCAGTTCAACAAAACACTTTGGAAAAATTTTTGGCGCATTCTTCCAGTTGCAATTCGTTTGCCTTATATGTATTTCTTCAATTAATTGAGAACTTTCTTAGATTAGGAAGTCAGTCTTAACATGCTTTTCATGTTAATCCCGTTACACACTTCGCGACGCTTCTCTGCACTTGAGACGAGAGCTTCTTATCGCATTCTGGAAGAGCGGTGAAAAAATGCTAATGTTTTTGATGTCGGGAAATGCAAGGCCTAAATGTTTTCAGGCAGAAATGACAAGTCGACATACCTATTTACCTCCGAACTGGTGAAGAGTTGAGCAGGATTTGGCTCCATCTCTCTGTTATTTGTCACGTCTGAGCTATCTGTTAACGGCTTTCATAACTCGCACTCCACTCAGTTTCGGAGGAGGCGAGTAACATAGAGGAGACAGCGAATCCGAATCATCTCTGTAGCTAAACACCACTTCAGGTGAAACTTTTGTAAGTTGAGAGCTCAACTACTCTTGTCCGCCTATTCTTCTAATATTGTTTGTTCTCTTTGGAGCTCATATGAATTATCTTCACATCTGACACTTCTACACACTTGAATATCACGCATGTACAGAAGAACTAAATTATTGAAATTCACAGGTCTCATTGGTGAATTTAGGGACAGTTTACCAACTTTTCCAGAAGCCGTGTTGCATCTCATGAAAGGGTTTGTGAGGATTTATAGAATTCCTTATTCTATCTCTGTTTTGGCCATTTAGCACTTTTGAGAGGGCTGTAAACAGACCGACTAACCTGTAGCAGCGATAACTCTTTCTGTATCTCTTTTCGGTGATTGGAGAGAGGACTGTTGATTCCATTGCTTTGCTAACTGCTTGGAGTCTAAGCGATGCTGAAATAGGTCGTTTTGTTGAACTAAAATACTTTGGGACATTTCTATAATACTAATGAGTAAATCATCACATCCACGTGACTTGCTGGACGTAACTTTCATTGGCTTCTGAGTAAAAGCCATGGTACTACCTGTAAAGTGCTCTCCACCGTTGTCGCTGTTGCGACATCGGTTTGACCTTTGACCTTGCATATAATTTGGCTGCTTGTCAAAATGCCTATTAACAGCTTCGATGATTTTAAGGTTAACGGAGGTTTCTGCCCAAATTTTTGTATTGACGTAAATCCTATGACTAATAATGGTTTTCGTTTGAGACGTAAAGCGACCCAAATACTTGCAGTCAGACTGAAGTTTATGAGCCAGGACTGTTTGTAAGATTTCCAAACTTTCCGTACCGTTACTTTTCCTCTGTTTCCCAGTGCTGTGTACCGGTCATAGCTGGAGTTTCGCAGTGGGTTCACCATCTGTTCCAAGTACCCCTTTTAGCCACCGAGCATCGATCGTAGACGCATGGTTCGATTAGGTATTATTACATTTATTTTTGCTACTATAACAATAGGTATAATCTCAAAATTGTAGATATGTCATGTTATGGCTACGGAATCTATAAGATCTTAAGTGGAAGTCATATCATAGTCTTCACTGACACGTCCTACATGACAATCAGCAATATAACATCCAACACTTCCGAAGAACGTATTTTAGCTGGGTAGAGAGTAGTATATTCAATATAAGCAGCAAGAGATTACATGGGTTCATGGTGCCTTCGTGTCTGAGCTATGCCATTACGATCAATTCCTGCCGCGTCCACCATCTTTGATCTCTAAGTGCTAAATATCGGATGTAAATTTTCTCAGTAAGTATATGCTCAGCTTCAAAGATCGTGTGGTTAGGAGCCGATACCACTATGGGGCACAGTCGGTCCTATTCTGTGACGGAATTCTGCTAAAAATTATGTCAGACTTCACTGCATTATAGCTGCTGCTGCCTCTAAAGGCTAAAAGCCTCCCAGCCGATATACGGTCATTTTTTATGAACAGTTTCTCATCCTTCTTTATATTTGAGTGTCATTTACGTTCCATTAATGGCGTACCTCTGACAGCGGCTAGTGCGTAACACACAAAGTGTGGGGCTTAGGAAGGGGGTTTTGAAGGCCACTGCTATGGACCACTGGAAAAATATATTTTAAATACTGGTGGCGCCTACAATATTTGGCTTTTTGTGTTTGTTTACTCCTGTGGGAGGGTGACATATTCCTGTGATTAGACAGTGTCGTTAAAGCAACCCAACGTCGAACTACTTAATATCAGTTATCGTAAAATTATTCAGAGGAAAGCCCAGAGGTAACTGCTCTTGTATATCGCCACCCCGCCCTCTTGTTCTGCGCTACCTATTACATCTGAAAAATGTCATCTCTTGCACACTCACTTCCTCATCTGTGATACCAAGGGAAAACTAGGTTTCATTTAGGAACATGACCTTCATTTCTGGCAGAAGACACATGTTCCATTGTTTCTTTATTTTAGTTTTAGTACCTCTTATGCTCCTGTTAGGGCAAGTAATTGTTCCTTGCAATGCATGCTACCCTTTTATGTCAAAATCCATTTGCCGGTTCATAAAAAAACAGTGACCTAGGTCGATTTGACACATCTGGAGGTGTATGATGGCGCAAATTTTTTATACTAGTGCTTCGAAATTCGTCTTTAAGTTTTCGTTGTTATCGATGTCTCTTACTGTTATTGGATGTGAGGTTATGGTCCTCTACTAACTTCACTGATAGTGATTAATTAAATATAAATTTTATTTTCTTAGTGCTGTTTAGGCTACACTGATCAACAACCTTTTTAGAAACCCATAAATATTATGATTTGACGCAAAAGTTACAAGATCTCACGGATTTGTGTCAAAAGTCACATTTGTCCGAAAAATAATGCCAAAACTTGCGCAAAATTTCAGGAACTTGAAAACAGTGATTACTTAAGAAACATGACTTGTAGTTTGTTATTAGAACAATAACGATATTCCATGAATAATAATAATAATAATAATAATATATTTCTGGAGTAGCAGGTACACGCCATTTTTACAGGCATGATCTACAATTTACAACATATACTGGTTCACAGTATGCATCCCAAGCAAGCTTGTTTAGTAATTATAATCTATAAAAGTTGATAGCAGTTCATTCGTTCACATATAATGTGTTTTCATAAGAATAGTTTCCAAAGGGGCATAGAGTCCACTTATATACCAGATCCAATCTCGACAAAAAGTGTAATAGGGTTTCGGTCGTGCTAAGTATTTATGTAATGCAGCTTTTTAAGTTTATAGTTGTTATAAAGTAGGCTTGTGGAGCGCCTGGTTCGAGCTATGACCTTGGGAAAGCGCGTTCGTCGAGCTTGTTCCAGATGTCAGAAGTTACATAGCTTCACCCTCAGAGCAAGATTCTGAAGAGAAAAAACAAAAGAGAAACCGAGGAGCAGCAAGGCATTTGGATATGAGCGATAATCAATGCTTAACATTTATTAGCGGAACAGATGGAGGTATGATAAATTATTAGATTAAATTGATACTAGCTCATGTTGCAAGAGTGAACTGCGATTAGGGGCTCCAGAAGAGAGAAGGCAGTAATAAAGAACGATGAGTTGTGATATTTATCAAGGTGGAGTAGGTTCCAATGAAGGAGGGAAGTCAAGATTCGAATGAGGAAGAACAGAGAGTGCATATAGAGAGTAGAGTGTTGAGTAAAATAGCAACCATATCCTTTACAGTCTGTTTTTTTTCATCATCCGATGCCTGCCACACAGTTTTCATGTAAAAGTCCGAGTTAGCATGTTAAAGGTTGTCTTAGTAGAATAGTTAATCCAGCACAAAAATTAGAAACATGAGTCGTAATGGTGAGTGTAGGTGAACAATCTCAATATCACAGATCTATTGACTTGTTCTCATCCATAAAGAGCCTGATACAAACAAAATGTTCTGCCCCACAAACACGGGTGGATTGAAATCATCGCCCTCACCATCAGTGCTTGCTGGTCAGTAACTCCACCCTCCCTCCTTTTGTGATGTTAGGCTCATTTACGCTTATTTTTTGGATATATATCATACCTCACACAATGCTCTGTTTTACATCCTGTTGGAAAACACTATTTCTATAAGTATCATTTTACAAGCTTATCAGTCAGTTACAAATTATGGACTGTGGGTAAGGCTTCGATGCAATGCTTTAATTGACTATAGTGTAAAGTATAGGTTGCGAATCAGATATAGGCATTAGGAAGGGTATAGTGTAGGATAGTTGTTTACCAAAGTAGGCGGAAAAGTGTACATTTATATTAGTTACAGATAAGGTAAGATAACGAGTGGTGAAATAATATTAATGGAAAGCAATATAGTGTACAGAAGAGTAAAAAGCTAATAAAGAATAGACAAGAAGGAACTCACCCTAAATTCGTACTGATGTTCTTTTGTCCTATCCTAACCGGTTGTTGGGTGACCGGTTCTGTGGTTGTACGACCACTGGCAGTAGGCAGTCGATTGTTCGTTTCTTCTGACGTTTTAGGGTATTTGTAAGCGTCGTTTAGCGACCGAGTATTGATAGGCCCAGTGAGTTGCCTGTCTACTTCAATTTAAAAGAATTAGGAAGGGGAAAGTATTTGATACAACTACAAGGTAGGAAAATAAGGCAATTCAGTCTATATATGTAGAGAGCCTATGATGTCTGTGTGGGACGTGGATGTGTTTGTTTGCGCCAGATCTGTGCAGGTGAGGGCTTGATCAATGAGTCTTGCAAACGTATGTAATTTGTCTGCCATGCGTATTTCAGAAGGAAGACTGTTCCATATTAATGAGTACTTGATAAGGAAGAAGTTTTCCCGAGTTTTTGATCTGTGTTTTTCAATTTTGACAGTGGATACTTTGTCTCGAAGGTTGTATTCATGTGAGTCTTGGTAGAGAGCTATATAACATGTGGAATAAGTAAGGTTTTCAAGGAGTTTGAAATAAAGAATTAAGTTAGACCTAAGCCTTCTTTTCCAGAGGGGTTCCAGTCCTAAGATATGGCATCTGGATTTGTAGTCAGTGAGTTGGTCGTTCTTAAGTATTTTGCGAGTGAAGTCTCGCTGTATTCCTTCCACCTTAAGTATATCAGATAGGCGTAGGTTGGAAAATAAGAACGAGCAGTATTCGACGATGGGTCTTACGCAGGCTTTATACAGGATGATTTTAGTTTCGTTTTGAAAGAAATTACGAAGGATGAAGCCAAGCAATCTCCGCATTTGAGATGCTTTAGTTGAGATATGTTCAGAGAAGTTAAGACTGTCAGAGTAATGTACCCCAAGGTCAGTTACTGATGTCAGTCTGGGCAGTGGGTTTTTGTTAAGTGCTAGTTTTAGTTTAAGTGACGTGTTTCCAATACACAGCCAACCGCATTTCTCTGTGTTGGGCTCTAGCCCCCAGCGTTTGCACCAGTCGTCTACTTTGTTGAGTTCATGTTGGATCGTTTGCATAGTACTACGTACACCACCAATGTCAGTTTTATAGATGACTTTTAAGTCATCAGAGTAGAAGTAGGTCTTACCTGTGGTAAAGCACTTGCATATATTGTTGATATAAATTATAAAGAGCAATGGGCCCAAGACACTACCCTGCACAACACCACTGGTTATTGGTCGAGGTGTAGATGTTGTAGAGTTAAGCTTGGTTATTTGGTATCTGTTTGTGAGGAAAGACTTAATCCATTGCAATAGGGGGTTTATAATTCCAACTGACTGGAGTCTGTTGATTAGAAGATTATGGGGTACTTTGTCAAAGGCTTTCTTTATATCGAAATAAAGTATAATCACTAGCTTTTTCTGGTCACGTATGCGAGTAACCTCGTTAAAGAAGTCTATCAGACATGTACTACATGATCTTGTTCTAATGAAACCATGTTGTGTTGGGTCTATTAGTCCTTCCTTAAGTAGGTGATCTGATAGTTGACTTTGTATCACTTTTTCCATTATGCGCGAAATAACTGGAGTGATATTTATAGGTCTGTAGTTTCCGACAAGGTTTCTCGGTCCTGATTTGTGTTTGGGAAGAACATACGTTACCTTCCAGGCTTCAGGATATGTACCCGCCTCTAATGATAGTGTGTATATTTTGAGCAGTAACGTATGTATATCCGGCCCCGACATTTTATAGAGAATTGATGGTATATCATCTACAGCAGAGCTCGCATTCGGCTTAAGGGTTTTGATGGCGGTATGTATACTCCTAATGTCATAAGTTTATGGTGCTAATATAGCTTTTGCTTATGCATTTTATGTTAACATCTGGGGCATTAGATGTATTCCTGTTTTGGGAAAACCATTCACTTAGCAATTTGCATATGACGGTTTGGTCATAGCACGTCACACCATCGTGCAGTAAAGAGTGAATGTTGTGATCTTCGTTCTTTCTCATGCGTTTTGCAAGGAGCCGACATAAGTTTTGGACTTTGGATGCAGCTGTGAGCGCAGTACGTTCTTCCCTCTCTTTTTTTGTGATGACTTTGCACTCCTTCAAGTACAGAGTATACCTGGTGCAGGGCACTAAAGTCTTTTGATATAAGGTACGTCTCTCTTAGTTTTCGTAGCTTAGACTTAGCCTTTTGGTTGATGTAGGGAGCAATTGTTTTGAAAGCAATTTTAGGAGGGATGGTAGTGTCTAGTGCATATTTAGTGGTAGTATTGAATATTTCCAGTGTTTCTAAAAGGTTATCACTGGTAAAGAAAGTGTTCCAGTCAGAGTGCTTCATAAGAAACCGAAAGTTACTCCAGTCGGCGTTTGCACAGTCTCTGTGAGGATGGTCCACAGGTGTTAAGTCGGCTTCCAGAGAACTCTAACAGAGCCTCCAGAGGCTCATAAAGAGCCCCAACCAATCAGCGATTAATTAGAAGTTGTGTGAAGTTATGTTACTAAAATAACGAGATCCTGATTGGCTGATTAACACACTGCTACTATGTAAACTCAAGGTCTCTTAATTACTATAAAATCCCTGTATTTTCTGTACATGAATGAACCTTGTAGTAAAGTGTTTTCTCTCATACTCGAGTCTTCTCCCTGGTGTAGTTCTAGCCTGGGGTTATCAGAACAGCTTAGGATCTGAATATAGCGTTCAACCTACAGACGTATCAGTCTCTATATTGGAAACACGTATTTAATGTCTTTAATTTTTTGCGCTTGGCAAGAATCGGAAGGGTGCAGAAGACTATTTTATGATCGCTGTTATGGAACTTCTCGCCAACCGCCATTGATGTTGGTGTGACATTGTGACAGAATATCAAGTCAAGAATGTTGTGATTTCGGGCAGGCAGGTTAACATGTTGCTGCCAACCGTGTATGTCTAAGGACCTTAGTATTCCTTCGTAGCACGGTGGGCCAGAATGTGTCTTCCAGTTGATGGTTGGAAGGTTGAAATCACCACAGACAATTTTGCAGGCGAAGTCAAGCGAGGCAGCCTTAGCGAATGACTCACTTATAATGGTGTCAGTCAGACTGGGGGTATTCGGAGCTCGATATATACATCCGATTAGTATTTTACATTCAAGGGTGTGTACAGTAAGCCACATCGAATCTGGTACTTTACTGAGGGTATGATCACTAAAGATTTCCGCCCTCATGTTTTTTGATGCATATATGAGACAACCGCCATCCTTCTTGGTGACTCGATCACAGCGGAAGAGCTCATACGTGTCTATTTGGAGGTACGTGTCTGTGATATCGGAGGACAACCAACTTTCCGTTATCAAAACAAGTGAGGGGTTGTGTAAAAGTAATAGGGCGCGTAGTTGAGTCATCTTATTCTGAATAGATCGGGCATTAATTAACATTAGTGTCAGGAAGGATGAGTGTTTGTCTAATAAAATGGTGTGCTGTAAACCCTGTGGTTTGTCGCTTTTACTATGAGAAGAGGAAAAAGTGGGAGTATTGGCTCTACGTTCTTGTTTGTTTAGTTTAATACCAGCATAGTTAACGGGAGAAAGGTGGTCGGAGGTTAGTTTGGCGAAAGAAGTATGTTCACGAGTGTTGGGTAGAATCGGGTGAGTTAAATGGATAGGCGGTGTATTCGGGGGGTGATCATGTTCCGTCAAGGAGCTTTTAAGACTAGAGACAGTTATCGACGGTGAGAAAGATGTGTCACTCCCCATCAGGTCGGAGTATATAGAAGGTGGTCTCAGAATAGTGGAATTGTCGCCCTCAACATTTGGAGACCCCATAGCAATACTGTTGAGGGGGAGAGAGATAAAAAAGGATGAGGTGGTGTGTGTGCCAAATTAGGGGAGATCAGAGAGTTATAAAGGGCGGTTTGGTTCTGGTAGTATTTAGAATCGATAGGTGGGTCCCCAAGCAGGCCAACATTATGATTGTCTTGTGTGCAGTGGGGTGTTCTACTCCTATTACGGGTAGTTAGGGGAGTTGTATGTTTCAAATAATTATTGCATGATTGTCTGACATTGTTGCCGGGGATGGTGTTCCTGTTGTGTGGGCTGTGCTGATTCCTGTAACCTGCATGTTTCAAGCTATATGGCTTATTGGCATCATGTGTAAGTGTGGTTTTTTTCGGGCGTAACCTCACGTTAGGATAAGGGGATACTGCCAGTTCACTATGCTTGTTGTAGTGCATTCGACTGCTATGAGTAGGTGCATATTGTGTATTGAGAGTGCTGGAGTACTTATGGGTGTTTAGAGAGAATTTAGTATTATTTCGCATTACAGTGTTTGGGCGGTTATAGCTATTAGAGCGATTGGTGTGAGGGTTGAGTTTTGGCTTTTTATCGGAGCCACAAGAACAGTGCTTTGAAACTGTAGGGGCATAGGTGGGTGGGCATTTTGATGTAGTTGAGTGTTTGGGCTTAGGGTGAATGGTTACAGCTGCCTGGTGTTTAGTCTTGTTCTTAGGACTAGTAGCAATATGCGACGCGCCTCCGTTTCTGGGAGGGGTGGGGTATGGTGTTTTAGGGATAGCGCTATGGCCAACGTTGTAACTGCCGCTACCACGTAGGCTGGGTTGATTGTTTTGCACTTCACTTGTGGTGGCGTGCTTCGTTAGTCGATCGTCTCGATAACCGTTATTATATCAATCTGAACGGTGTATAATATCAGAAGACAAAGGGAAGCGGCAACTACATTTTTATTGACAAATAACGTAGGCTAGAAGGCAGTGAGCACATGAGCAAATGTTAGCGAGTGAAGTAAAAATGACATGCATGGGAGATGGCTGGTAAGCCAACTCGCTATAAGCAAGCATTAATCAATATTTATACTCAGACAAAAATGAATGACAGACATGTGATAGGTAGGATAAGAAGTGTGCATGC
>NC_031502.1:29885909-29990690 GCF_000237925.1 Schistosoma mansoni | reverse complement strand
TGCGGTCAAAAAGCAGGACTAGTGTTTGCACTCGGAGTGTAGATGCGCAATTTTTAAGAGTGCTCGAATCGTCTCAGTTGCGTGTACCGAGTCTCTACAGTATGGAAGGGAGTATGGTCCTCACCTACTCCGTGATGGTGATAATGAATATAGATTTTTTTTCTAGTGCTGTTAGGCTACAGTGATCAACAACTTTTTAGAAACCCCATAAATATTATGATTTGACGCAAAAGTTACAAGATCTCACGGATTTGTGTCAAAAGTCACATTTGTCCGAAAAATAATGCCAAAACTTGCGCAAAATTTCAGGAACTTGAAAACAGTGATTACTTAAGAAACATGACTTGTAGTTTGTTATTAGAACAATAACGATATTCCATGAATAATTAGGCTCGTTGATGATTTCGGGTGGCTTTGGTAATGAACTAATAACAGCTGTGAAGACGTTTTCAGACACTCATGCCCGGTTAAATTTCAAAGAAATTGGTTTAGCGAAGAATGGTTCTGTATAAAAATATATATCTCACTGTACATTATAACCTAAACAAACATGACCATAGAGTTATTCGATTAAAAGTCGTTCAGCGAGCCCAGATAATTGAATCTAAGTCAAATTAAATAGATAAACAGTTTGAGGACATAATGTTATTACCAGTACCAACAAACGAGCCTTTCTATTAATACATGAGTAGCATTTTCTCATTTCTGGACTGGTCATTTACAGATTGTTTAAAATGTAGTATTTAACTCCATAAAAATACCATAACGAAATGACGAACGATCGTAAGTTTTTTACCTATTACTACAATGGCTGTTTCCAGTTTTGTGATCGTGCTTTTATTCACAGTCACAGAATGCACAATTCCAGTCAGTTCAAGTCGCAAAAGCAGAAACGGGAACTAATCAACATGGTAGCCGCCAAAACGAGAATTTAGATTAAAATAACATAGACCTAACCGTGAGAACCATAGAAATTCGGGGAAATCTTAAAAACAACAAAAAATGCAGTCGAAAGAGATAACAACCGTCTCATCTAGAATCAAATGGTCAACCGAATATACAAATGAAGGGATCAAGAGTAGTAACTTCACATTTAAAAGTGAGGCAACAAGGTTCATCGCAATGTGTTTACGTGTAGTGGTTTTCACATACATTCACACAAAACTTCCAAAGAGGATATTACGTCGACTTTCTCCTTTGATCATCCCAACAACAGCGCCTATATCGTTTTTGCATTAACCACGACAGATTTCCACTGCAGTCTAGGGAGTGAGTTGTTGTTTAACGTTATAATGTTACTGGACATAGAATTAAGATGCCGCCGGAGCGGTATACCTAAAGAGCATAACAGAACTGTTATATTCCATGTACGCTTTATCTCACAAAACTTTGACAATTTTTTTCTCCGTTTAGGTTTGTCTAAAATGCCACTCACGGAAATTAAAGGCGGAATTTGCGCTGCTTGTTAAGTCTGTTTTATGGTTTCCAGATGGTCTCACTCGGAACAAAATTATGACTGCAATTCATATGGTAGATAATTTTAAAACAACTTAACTTGCTACGAAACCTCTCAGTGTGACTAAGGATTTACTAACCCGACGATAGAAATAGAACGTAACAATTTATTTACAAACCTTCAACCCTGAAATATGCAACCAAGAATCCGGTATTAGGTGTACAATTGTCAGTTGACTCAAGCAGCTCGATATTCAGTTGATCCGACCGTTTTGAGACCGTATAAATGTGACACAAACCTATTACCATATGGATGAATAAGAACAAGTAAAATTATTGTTTACGGACAACTTTGAGCGACCTATAATCTAATCACAAAACCCTTCCTGGTTACAAGACAATGAACAACAAAACACAATATTAGAAAAGGGGTACAGTAGCGTAGATTTCAGCATTCAAACTTTACATGTCGAATTATTCTTTCAAGTAAGGAAACTAACTAAATTTGCACATAAACAGCCGGTCCACTTTTGTGAGTTAGAATTATAACTCAACAGAATTCTTGCCACCATCTGACGTCAAAGATAATGCCTAAAGATTCGGACACAGGTCTTCAGAGTTAGGTTGAAGTCCTGAGATGGGCTTATAAATAACAGTTAAATTTTAACATGCAATCTGCCTTAGGAGCAGGCATGTTTGTAGTCTAGCTTAGTCAATATTTTACTTTAAATTTTATAGCTGCATAATGGATATTTTTGTTCATTATATGCCAACTACATCCAATATTTGTTTTACAGATAGTAGCACATACGTTATCTATCAACGCACCTTGGATGTCCGGAAAAATACATGAGACCTTACCTTAATTCCGACTGATCAACCCAAGGTCATTTGTATATTATATTTTTTGTCTAGGAACAAGGTCCATAACATATGAAGGTTATGGTAATATGTTATAGAAAATATAATGTGAACGCAGAGTTTTATGGGAAATATAAATTGTAAACGTCATTGATACAACAGTTGCAAAAGAAGTGTAAAGCTTGCAGCATACTATAAAGGGAATAGGAAGAACAGTTATTATAAACTTTATATAGATTAATAGAGACCTATAACAAAATGTATCACATTATAGACGGTAGAACGTTGTGAAACTATGCACGTGAAAAAACCACTAAATGTGTATGAGAGAATACGAGAGGGATTTGTGAAAAAGCTGCCAGTAAATTCAAACAAGTGGGTGAAAATTTACAACAAAGTTTAATTGGTGGACAATGAATTAAATGAAATACTAGAAGGGTCAAAGGCCGTAATATCAAGTTCAACTGAAATTGCAATATCTGTTATACATCGTGTCACATCCTTATAATAGGTCATCAAAACAACACAGAAAAGAAAAACGGTCATGTCATATGCCTCTCATGTCTGCAGAGTGATCTGCAGAAAAATCAAAGGCACAGGTACAAAGCAATGAATATGTCACATAGTCCGTGATAAATCGTCCCTGGAGTTTAACGCGTGTTTTCCAAACATAAACGTGATCGAAAGAAGTTTTGCTAGCTGTTTAAGTAGACATTGAATCAATGAACATTTTAGTTGGTCTGCTGAGTTCAGTAGCGATATATGTATGTTGGGTAAGAGCAATAGTAAGCGTGTCGTGAATGCAAAAAGCAGGTTAACATATCGATTTCATAGTGACAACATACTCCCTTGTCCTGTTTGAAGAACATCTTTGTGGAAGAGAAGGTCACAGGAAAGCTACTGAATCTCATTTGTTCAAATTTGGACAGGGAAAACATGATCAAAAAGTCATTACAACAAGTTACTGTCGCAAAAACTATAATAATTTGCAGTTATATCAAGTATGTCGACAAAGTAATTTCACTTAGTCCCCCCATCCGAATTTCGGGTTGAATTTGTCACGGTCGTTCCATGAAATCTTTCCCACACTCCAATTTATTCAAATATATTAAAGCACTCTTTAGGATTTAGATCGGGATCTTCATCACAAAATTCATACAACCTCTCCATCGTTCTTAATGTAATTTTTGTCAAAAATATTCTGGCGATGCATTTTGATCCGTTCGGTGGGATATATTGTCGTGTTTGGTAATGTGGGTGGCGAGCACTCGAAAAAATAGGCTTAATAAAAGGTCGTTCGTTACCCGAGATACAGCCCGAAATTTCCATAGCACTAAATAGCGTAATTCGCAATGAAAAATGTTAAATCAATCGAGTATAAAAAGTTAACAAGGACATCTCCGGAAAAATGGGATGGAACTTCTATCTGAAACGAACTGACTGGAAAGCAAAAGTTTGCGGGAGAAGGTCAATGGGCAACAATATTGTTATTGTTATTATTATTCACAAACATCTTATGGGTACATAAGTGTTGTGAAGAAACCATTTCGGGTTTCTTCAAAAGTGCAATGATACACAAGTTTCAATAATGTTAGCATTACATTTGCCATGTTTGAGAAAGGAAAGAAAAGGAAAATAAAATATTAATAATAGAACAGTCATAATAAATCAGGTTCTGTCTAATTGGCAAGAATTTTGAATTGATTTTGAAGAAGAAAAGGAAGAAACTAAGGAAATAGAAATAAAGGAGACGCGAATTACGTCAATAGCTTAACACAGAACAAGAATAAACAACTATGTATGTACCGCAAAATGAGTAAAAAAAATAAAATAAAACAAAATACATTAATAAGTAAATAACTTATTATTGTGGTAAGATATGACGTTAGAATAAGTGTTTGTGCGCCCAGTCATAGTTTGGGGTGATGCTATGAAAGTCTCAGTTAAGTGCAAAAGATAATCAATGTGTATGAGGTGCATATGCATAGTGAAGATAAAACGAGTCTAAGAAGTCGAATTCAGCGTAATACAAGTTATTGTCTTGATCCAAAACTTCGTAATCTTAAGGATAATATTTAGTTAGAAGGAAAAAGAAGAGAGAGAAAAGAAATGAACACATAGTGAAAGGGTCCAACCATAATAATAATAGTGTGATGGATATAGACTTTTGAAATAAACGAATAATTTAAAAAATAAAATAAATGAATGGGGAAAATCAGGAAAAAAATAATAATGACAATAACAGTAACAATGATAATAAGTCTTTAGTCGCCTTACGTCGAAACCCTGAGTTCAGTCAATCACTATGTCATTGTAAATAATCTGGCATCATATCAATGCAAAGTTAATCAATTACAGAGAATTCTAACGAAAGTCAAACAACAAATTTTTAACCACAGAAGATTAAGAAATATGAACATAGTTACACAAGTTCTGGATGAAAGCCGACATGTAAACAGGGGATAAAGCTATCAGGGACAACAGTGCCGTTAAATTAGACATAAGGATTGAAGTTCAAGTGTGTACATCCCATCATGTCCAACACATGTTTATCTAGCATTCACTTCACAAGACCACTACCTTCGTTGTGTAATGATGAGTAAACAGTGAGGCGCAGATGAACACACTTTCTTACAACATGTCGGCAGACGTATTTCTGGATGAACTAACTAGCAAAGGGCCACAATGGTAACACGTTTTCAGATTGTGCCACTGTCTCAACAGCTCGTATGGTTAAATTACTTTTCGTGTACACGGCAACCCTACCTCTCCTATGGTTTAGTCTATCAGTCCTACTAGATAAAAAACCAGCCAACTGAATTTCATTATCAAACACTTCTGACGTTAGCTATGTTTCTAAGACAGCAATGACATCCAGGTTTTCCGTAACTAACATTATCTTAAGCCCTGCCATTTTATTTTCAGGCTGCGAGCATTTGTGTAGCACACCTTAAATTCTGTGGAGAACTTTCCCTTACCATCGCGAGCGGTTTAAGGATGGTTTTGCTCCGAACTTTTACAATGTGAAAATCCTTAAGGATGGGGTTTCTTTCACCTTTTTGGCGGCGCTCATTTACTGCTACTTCTTCAGCTCGTCTCTTAATACGGTTGATCAGGCTGAGATCTTCTCGGAGTTATATTCCGGATCCAATCAGTTTACGTGAGTTTCCCAATATTATGTTTCTTTCTTCAAACAAAGCAAAGGTAACCTTTAAGAGAATGCTTCTCTGAGAACTTTCAGAATCCACCTCTTGTCCTGTTCTATAACGCTTAGATATGCTAACTACTGAAACTGTTTCTGAGGGTAGCTTGCTTATAAAAGACTTCATAAGACTGGAATAGTGGTCAAATTTAGCCCTTGGTTCCTTTACGAAATATTCGCTTAACTTGTGAACTATTTATTTACTGTTGAGGCATTTTCATAAAAGCATTTTGAAAGTGTATTATTACCTCAACCTCAAGCCTGGGCCTTTTGTGAACAGCGCGATGTAAAAACTGCTGCTGATCTCAATCAGCGATGGCAAAGAAACACATCTCACTTAATATCTACAAATAACTTTTTATGAATCTCGTCTTATCCTGTATTTTTATTTAGTGCAGTCACGAACAGTTCCAGTACTTTCACGATCTACTCACTAGAGAGGGAACTACCATGGAGAACAGCTGGGAAGAGATCAAGGAGGCGATCACTTCAAAATTTCAGGAGGTTCTGGGTCAGCAAGGAATGGATCGCTGTTGGTACACTAGATAAGATTGAAGAAAGGAGGAACAAGAAGGCAGCAATCAATACCAGCCGAACAGGAGCAGAGAAAGACAATGCACAGGCCGAATACACAGAAGTAAACAAGCAAGTGAAGAGGAGCATCAGAACCGACAAACGTAAATATGTGGAAGATTTAGCAATGACAGCGGAAAAGGCTGCAAGAGAAGGAAACATGAGACAACTGTATGATACAACAAAGAAACTTGCTGGAAATTACCGTAAGCCAGAAAGACCAGTGAAAAGCAAGGAAGGCAAAGTAATCACCGACATTGAAGAACAACGAAACAGGTGGGTAGAACACTTCAAAGAACTCTTGAATCGACCAGCTCCACTGAACCCACCCAACATCGAAGCAGCACCCACGGACCTCCCAATCGATGTTGGCCCACCAACAATTGGAGAGATCAGCATAGCCAATAGACAAATCAAGAGCGGCAAAGCAGCGGGACCAGACAACATCGCGGCAGAGGCACTGAAAGCAAATGTAGCAGCAACTGCAAAGATACTACACATTCTCTTCAGTCAGATTTGGGATGAAGAACAAGTACCAACAGACTGGAAAGAAGGACTTCTGATCAAAATACCAAAAAAGGTAGTCTCAGCAAGTGTGATAACCACATGGGCATCACTGTTCTCTCAATATCAGGAAAATTCTTCAACAGGATATTGTTCAACAGAACGAAGGACTCCATAGACGCCCAACGTCGAGACCAGGAGGCTGGATTTCGTAAGGATCGATCGTGTACAGACCAAATCGCAACTCTACGTATCATTGTGGAACAATGGAATCCGTCACTCTACATCAACTTCATTGGCTACGAGAAATCATTTGATAGCGTGGACGGGACAACACTATGGAGGCTTCTTCTACAACACGGCGTACCTACCTGAGAAGACAGCCAATATCATATGGAATTCCTATGATGGATTAAACTGCAAAATCGTTCATGGAGGACAGTTGATAGGCTCGTTCAAGGTAAAGACCGGTGCCAGGTAAGGTTGCTTACTCTCACCCTTTCTCTTTCTCCTGGTCATCGACTGGATCATGAAAACGTCAACATCTGTAGGGAAACAGGGGACACAATGGACAGCTAGGATGCGGTTGGACGATCTAGATTTTGCAGATGATCTGGCTCTTCTGTCACACACACAACGACAAATGCAGGAGGTGAGGACCAGAGTAGCAGCAGCTTCAGAAGCAGTAGGTCTCAATATAAACAAAGGCAAAAGCAAGATTCTCGAATACAACACAACATGCACCAGTCGAATCACATTTGACGGAGAAGCTTAGGAGGATGTAAAAAGCTTCAAACATCTGGGCAGCATCATTGATGAACGCGGTGGATCTGATGCAGATGTGAAGGTGAGGATCTGCAAAGCAAGAGCAGCATATTCATAACTGAAGAACATCTGGAATTCAAAACGACTGTAAACTTCAACAAAGTCAGAATTTTCAATACAAATGTCAAGACAATTCTACTGTATGGGGCGGAAACTTGGAGAACCACGAAAACCATCATCCAGAAGATACAGGTGATTGTCAACAGTTGTCTACGCAATATACTTCGGATCCGTTGATCAAACACTATCAGCAACAACCTACTGTGAGAGACAACAAATCAGATTCCAGTGGAGGAAGAAATCAGGAGGCAGCGCTGGAAGTGGATAGGACATACATTGAGGAAAGCATCAATCTATGTCACCAAGACAGCCCTCACTTGGAATCCTCAAGATCAACTGAGAAGAAGAATACCAAAGGACACATTACATCGAAAAATGGAGACAAATATAAGAAGGATAAACAACAACTGGATAGAACTAGAGAGGAATGCCCAGGACAGAGTGGGTTGGAGAATGCTGGTCGATGGTCTATGCTCCACTGAAAGTAAGAGAAGTAAGTAAATGAACTAGTGTGGGTTCTCAATTCATGCCATTTTAAGTCAAGGTTACACTGTCTAGTCACTTCCTATAGTGACTCTCCAATCTGTTGTCCTAGCCGTCTTAAAATTTTGGTTCTGAAGCAGAGAGAATTATGACTAAATAATGGTAGAAAGGCAAAATAACAAGGTACGACCAGTCTGCTGCGAGTTTTAGTTTCAATTATTCAATGGATGTATTCACATTTAGCACAGTTAGTCTTGGTGGGGTGCCACAAGCAGAACAATGTTTGTCAGCCAGTATTCAGTAGTTGCGTCATTTCCACAATAACATTATTATTATAGGTTTAAGTATCCTTTTTCCGCAATCTTATGGAAGTTCGTTAGAATTCGGGAAATCTCTACAGTAGTCTCAGTTTTTTGAAACAGTCCTGAGGTTCTTCCTTGCAATGATCATCTTCATCTTTCAGCATCCACATATATCCACAAGCCTACTTTATAACAACTATAAACTTAAAAAGCTGCATTACATAAATACTTAGCACTACCGAAACCCTATTACACTTTTTGTCGAGATTGGATCTGGTATATAACGTGGACGCTATGCCCCTTTGGAAACTATTCTTATGAAAACACATTATATGTGAACGAATGAACTGCTATCAACTTTTATAGATTATACTTACTAAACAAGCTTGCTTGGGATGCATACCGTGAACCAGTATATGTTGTAAATTGTAGATCATGCCTGTAAAAATGGCGTGTACCTGCTATTGCAGAAATATATTATTATTATAATGGACTTGAATTTTAAAAGTATCCCGAACTCTTATTTACAAAGGAAATCCTTATTTGGATTATTTGACTTTTATACATTAGTTCAACTTACATTGACGTTCGTATGATCAGAATATCAAAGGGAATATTTGGTTTGGTCCGTTACTTAATGGTTTTCATGTCAATTTGGTCCTACCTATGTATGGTACACGATGCAGAGTTAAGGAGAAAGTGACATTCAAAAACTTCATTATTATGGTAAACAATCACGTCCGAAAATTTTTTACAGACCCTGAAAGAATGTTAACTGTCTAATACTTTCTATTATTATTATTACCCATTAAGATGGGGGTGAACAGAATGAAAAAACTAAAATTTGTGAAATGAATCACATCATACAAATTGTCACGCTCCATTCCATGTATTATTAAGATTTGAGAATCCAGCGAATACTTTTCATGGCATCTTGAACACAGATTCGCTTATTATACAGAAAAATGAATTTTGAAGTAGAAAACCAGTTTCTTATTCAAAATAATCCTTATAACCGACATCTAAAACTACTGTTGTCTAGTTAAGTAGCATTCAGTACGGAATTAAAATTGAAACCAAATCAGTTATGATGAATTCAAACTTCGGCCACAAAGTTAAGCACCCATAGCTATTCCAACATAACAATAATAATGACTTACCATCTTCGGTACATTTTGCAACAAAGTATGTTAGCACAGACATTATCTTACTGTCTATAACGATAACCGAGTTAAGTGTGTAGTGAATAGGAGCACGAGTGGGGGACAGTCGAATGTATTTAAGCACCAATTACAGACCATCTCACTAAATTCTGATAACCATACAGTAAAAGTTAATTTTCAAAATAACAATCAATTGTCTCAATCTTAACTGTTCCTTCTGCAAATATCAGTCTGTCTTCTCTGATTTCATTGTTCATGCCTTTTCGTACCGATTGCGCTTCATTCCCGTTCGTTCCTTATCGATCTTCTGCCGAAATACAATCTATGTCTGACCATCACCATATACTACTTGTGTGGATATAAGTAGATCACATCACAATGGCATATGGCGCTTTGATGAATTTCATTAGCAATGTCATTACCATGTATTGACAAACAGAAATTTCGTGTATATTGTCTCACCATGCTTCGTAATAAGATCAGACGACTGCAATTCGTTGGTGTTACACGAACCATTTTAAATTTTTGACATTTCCAAATCTGTGGACGTAGGCGTATTCTGAACAATCAAAAGTGTCCTCTAGCTAGTGTTTAGTAATCATATTGACCAGTTATTCGTAATGGTTTCTGGATATCATCCTGAAGCATTGTCACGATTTGACAATCAAGTAATACGATTGATGAAATTGATGAAACTATTGACAAATAGGGTTGATAAATCGACTGACAGTTGCCGCCAAACAGAGTTGTTTTCTTGAGTTTATCTTTACTTAGTATAAATGATCTCCGTATATTTTTCTATCAGTTGTTCATTCAGTTAACAGCTTAGAACCTTATTAGTTCAGTTTACGGTCTAGAAACCCAATCATTAGTGTCAATCAATAGTGTAAGGAGTTGCACAAATCTGTAGGCTGAAACCATAATTATGTAATTTACTTCAACTCTGACAAAGGCTCATACCATTATTACAAACATTTGGTGGAAGTTGTACTCCCCTTGGTTAAAACTTATTCACTTCCTGACAACCAATTAGACAATATACACTGCTTATCATCTCGTAGAGAGTTATTTAACTGAGAACTTACGACATCGTATCACCTATATTTGTGGAATAGGTTTCACCGAATTCAACAACTTATGATCACTCCACTTCGAATAAGTCAATTTCTACCTTGTGCCAGACCTGAGACTTGCAACTAACTTGCATTCACCAGCAAGTGGTGAGTATGAATATAAGTAATTAGTTAATTGCATATAAGAACATTGAGTCTAGAGTAAGCCTTTCATGGATGAACTCATGTTGAACAAATTCCGCCATCGGACTGTCCGAAATTCCAGTTGGCCCACTACTGTGGATGAAATTGGAAATCACCAAATACGAGCGGCATGGCGACATAAACAATAACTTTCTAATTCAAACCTAAAGTGGTACTCATATCAACAATGATAAGACTGATTATTTTTCTTTTGGATTACTATCACTCAAAGCACCAAATATTTTGAATGTTCATATGCTAAGCTGTAAACCATAGGAAATCGTTTTACATTTTGAAGTGATATCTTGATACTAAACTGTTCTGCATTATCTATCTATCTCCCAAATAATGTGTACAGAAATTTTCATTTTATGAGTGTTCAGAAGGAAATCAAATATTTTGAAATCATGAAGTGTATATTCTGATTATTTGCTGCAGCTTACTTTTTTATACATCTTTCGATTTATCACTGCCAGAAGGATTCTTATTATTTTATTGGTAACCTCCGGCGGGCGACATTTTCGCTTAATTTAGTATTGGATAGACATCGATTCGATTCTGGTAGTAAAGTAGCGCAGTTGTGTTGGTCGTCAACCACATAATCCTTGAAACCGAACATACGATTGCTGTGAAGAGTTACACTCAACGTCTAACACCTTTAGAAGATCAGAAATAGTGAATTCGAGGAAAAATGGTTGAGACAGCATGTCTTGGCCTTGCAGGTGTGCTCACTCTATGAATCAGCTGGGTTGCTGTTCTCTGAATCTTTCCCAAACGCTCACTTTCTTAAGCAGCGGCTAGCCTCTTGTACTCATCACTCAAGTTTAGGACGCACGAATACTGCATGCAAAGTCAAAAACGTTTTAGCATTGACATGGCTAAAGGCCCTAAGTGTTGACCATAAGGTTCTAAAACTTTTGAAAGCCATAGCACGGCAGTGCGTAGTAGTCTTAAAGTCTTGGCTAACGATTACTCCCAAGTTATTATGTGTCTGAACAACAGGTAGCTCAGTGTTATTCATCATCAATGTATCCATACCTTGATGACCAATACGCATCACAATACACTTGGAAGTATATATCGGCGACTGCCAGGGTTGAGACCATTCAGATGACTTTACCAGACCATTTTGAAGTTCTGAGCTATTGCCCTTACTTCTTATCACCCTCCATATCTTGACATCGTCAGCATATAGTAAGACCGGTGATGACAGAAGGCGAGGAAGGTCATTTGCATGTAAGAGGAATAACACTGGTCCTAAAACTGTACCCTGAGGTACTCCGCTAAGCAAATGTTTCCAGCTAGACAACTTGGGGTTCACCCGTACTCTTTGTTGGCGCCCGATCGGGAAGTGTTTTATCTACATCAATAGATTGCTTCCAACTCCAACATAACTTATATAACAGCCGGTTGCAAGGAACTTTGTCGAAAGCTTTGCTGAAGTCAATGTAGGATACATCTATGGTAACTTTTGGTCTTCAAGAGCGTACCAACTTTCCCGAGCTACCGACAGGTTAGTGAGACAGGAAAAACCCGTTCTCAAGCCATACTGTTTTTGGGAAAGAATTCAGTCTTCATCGAAATATTTGAATGGCTCCTTCTGAATAATCTTTTCTATAATTTTAACAACCACACTGGTTAAGATAACGGATCGGTAGTTCTCCGGTTCATGTTTCGTACCTGTTTTGAAGACGGGACTTTCTATGGCGTCTTTTCAGTCGTTTGATAATCGACCCTGGGCCACGGATAAATTAAAACATATGCTTAAAGGGTTCACAACGAAATTTACTAATTCGTTTAGTAACCTAGGATGCGTTTCATCGGGTCCTGTGGATTTCCCTATATCATACTTATTTATCAAACCAAAGATATTAAGTTCTTTAGTGGTCACAGTGTCCATTGTGTGTGGTGGGCCTTGTATGAATTGACGGGAAGGATTTCTCTTCAGTATATACATTGCTAGAGTGGTTTGAGAATGCCTGAGTCTCACCATAGTCGTCCTCCACTAATGATGAAGTATTGCTGTCTCCCCGTAGTGCTGGAATATTTCCTCTTCTCCTAGTCCTTTAGTCTATGTACGAACACAAGCGTTTATGGTAGTCTATAGATTCCTTAATTTTTCCTTTGTACAACCTTCTAGACTTGTGGAGGGTTGAGGCACAATTATTCCGACCTTCTCGATTTCGAAATGTTGTCTTACCAGTACTGAGTGACTTAAATCTCCCCTACGTTCTTCTCCTCTTACGGAGAAGGGTGAGAACCTCGTCGCTGAGTCATGGTGGAGAGTTTCTCGGAACCCTTATTGTAGTCCAAGGGATGTGAGGTACAGTGACTTTTAAGTACAAATTTCGAGATACAGCTCAAGCTGCTTCAGTTGACGACTTTGGCTTTATTTTCCAAACTGTTGATGATGCTGAGTGTATAATATCTTGTGTATTTGCTATCCAGACGATTAACCTGGTCAGCGTTGACACACCCTCGTTACTGACAACTGTATGGAAGTCAAAGCTTAGAACTACATGAACAATTTCACCTAAGGGTAGCATGTGATCAAGGTTTGTGACGTCATCTTTATAATGGGTAATTATAAGTGTGGATGACTCAGAGTCCAATTCGTGCCTAATCCCTTCTTTCACATGTTGCACTACGGCAAATGCGATAACCGCATCAACCGGTTTCTGTTCGAAGGGATTTTCTAACAATTGAGTTCTTAGATCTTTTCAGTCTACCGTGGGTGCATTGAAGTCTCCTAGAATTAGACATCGATCACTTTAAAACCAAGTACTGAGACCGTCTAGAAATATCTCATTTACCTCACAACTTGAACTGAGTTAGACTAAACCAATTAGCAGCTCTTGTCTTTCGCATTTCAAGCGGCAACTACCTAATTCACAAGTTCCACTCTCTTAGGATAAGTTATCAATAATAATAATAATAATATATTTCTGCAGTAGCAGGTACACGCCATTTTTACAGGCATGATCTACAATTTACAACATATACTGGTTCACAGTATGCATCCCAAGCAAGCTTGTTTAGTAATTAGGTGGGGTAGTATTTTTAATGAGTAGAGCTACTCGTCCTTCGGGTTCTGTCAGTTTTTACTAATATGAAACCACAACCAAATTTCTGTGACTGCGTTTACATCCGACTTGACAGTTTATCTGTACACTTAGTCACCATCACTTACTGAACAAGCTTCGGGCAGTTGTGTTACAGATCCGCAGCCCATTTAAATGGCTTCGTTCTGCGCTCATGGTGGCTACAGCGTCATCCTCTGTCGGAGCCTCACCACCCGAAAATTAAAAATTTTTTAGATCTTTTTCGTCAGCATCTATAGTTATAGTTCTTTTTCAGCCTAAAGACGTTATTCTCTTCCTAGCCCGAAATTCACCCTTCAAAACCTTCGAGCGCTAACAAGTGACTATCACGTAGAACGAATCAGTATAGATAATGATATGACTTCCATGTAAGGTCTGATAGTCTAGGTAGTCACATCAACAGAAATTCGCAGTTTGTAGACTACCATTCTAGTAGGGTAAATAAGTACACATAATAAGGACCTAGACAGCAATCTTACAGTGCCATTTATTTCCTGTTCTATTACGCTAGAGTACTTGACTTGTTTCCCAAGAAGGTGTCTGATCATTCACTATCATTAAATAACCACTGTGACATCAAAGCCACAATAAATGACTCAATGCATTTCAACTTCCTGCAAGAAACCATGGCTTCAAAAAAGATACAAAACTGATGGACACACCACATACTCCCATCTCAAGCGCTATTTCCCTAGGTAACTTTATTGAAAGTAACCGTGGACAGGTGATGCGAGATCTCATCCAATATCTAATACCCATCATCTTTGCGACGAAGCACTGTAAGCTTCTTGACGTTAAGGTACTGTTAAAGGTCAGTGATATCGTCAAGTATAGGCAGTTTGGAGAGTACCGAGATGTTTCTCACAGACATCCTCAGGTGCTCAGAAGACTCTGGGAAACATTGTATCCAACCAAGACTGAATAGAAGCTTCCCAGAAACATTAAGAAAGTGAGTGGATGCTTACTTACGCCACTGCTATGTTTGGTTTGGCTTCAGAAGTTTCCAGGAGCTATAGGATAGATACTCTGATTCTCCTGTACGTAAACTAATCATGAGACAAAGTTTTCTTTTTTTACTTCGCGTTTTTTCTTATGTGTTCAAGTGTCCGTGTAGATTTAGCCTGGGGTTTTTATCAGGGACTAGTAAATCGGACCATGTGCTCATTTAGTGAAAACTACCGGATCCAGATGGACTCGTCAGTCATTTGTAGGTCAATATGCCTTGATTTTCAGTGAACATCTTCAATCTGGGGTACTTGAGTTGTCGGAAATAACAACTATCAGGTTCGTTCATATGTAGTAATAAGTAATGGAGTGTAAGATATTGTCCATACATATCAATAAGTATAGACATTATTTATTCTTGAGCGCGAGTATACGAACAGTGTTCTGGATCGAGGACCGTAAACCACGGGTACTTACTTTTTTATCGAGTATACTCTTGAAGCTGCCAGCTGTGGGAGTTGTCACATCGGCTTGGAGAGCATTCCAGTCAGGAATGACCCATAATGGGAAATACGACTGTCTTGCACAAGCATCCACTGTTTGATGTGCTAATTACTAGTGGTTATCTGAAGAGGTACACTGATAAGGTTCAAGGTAGCTTGAAGTACTCATTGTGTTGTACGACGCTATCGGGCCATCTCTTATTCTTCTACAACTTAGAAAGGGCACCTTGTTATAGAAAAGTTAGCTTTTAAAAGTTCGACTTCTCAGTCCTATGATCCACTTTGTTGACTACATTCACACGCCTAAAATGCTTAATATTCTCCTTTCGGAGAGGGGATGCAGCGGTTTTATGGACTACGAGTTATGGGTGATGTAAGTTTTGACCAGTGTTGAGAAAAACTCAGGAGCTAGCATGTCTAGCTGTCTGCAAACGAGGTAAGGAATAGCTTTGACCTGAGTTACATCTCACAGATTATTGTTGGTCATTGAATTTTATTAGTATGACACATAGGAGGCACTCCGAATCGGTTCTAGTAGGGTTAGAGCAATAGCAGAAGCAGTTATCCTGATGTTCTTCTGTAGCTCAAAATAACATCGTTTGTAACTTTTTAAAGTTAGATCTCGTAAAGTTTATTCGCGTTCACTCAAACGACACAAAATCTTTTCGAAGCTCTCATGAATCATCATCATTTTTGATAATAAACCACAACTTAATTTCATCCACATGCATGGCGACTAAAATGATGAGGCTTTCTGAGAAGACATAATATATATGAGGGATAACACAGGGTTCAATATGGCCTCTTCTGATACTCCAGTTATAGACGATTAGTTTGAATATACTCTGTTAAGTTTGGTTTAAGGTGAGCCAAAGTAATCTAAAGCAAACCAGGACTGCTTCAGAGACGTTGGCTAGAATCCCAAAATTTTGACTCGTATTTACTCAATTAAAAAATTGTCAAGACTCATTTGAAAACCGCGCTTTAGCCAGTGTACTACGTGGAGTGGTTCATTTTAAAGTAGATAACTAATTCATTTAAGTCAAAGGAATTAATCAGTCAATTTTTTAATAAGTTAGTATTTAATATTACTTGTCTGAATTTTTCTTTCACTGTGTTGAATTTTATAGTTTTGAGTCGGTGTGCCGTGGCCATCTCTTTGATTTCCACTTTCGGGTCGTTATTTTGCAACACAATGAAAGTTACCTTCAAAACACTGATGCAACAGACGTTTGTTCTTGACTTTCAAGAAGATGATCTGGTAAATCGCAGGTTGATGTAATATTGTACGTAGATTGGCGACGTTAAGAAGAAAATCGAAGCGAAATGGGGCAGCGAATTCGATGCAAGGACTCAGAAACTAATACACTCAGGTAAATTATCGTTCATAGCTTGTTACATTACTTAGGCAAGGTGATGGAAGATAGCAAATCGCTAAAAGATTACAAAGTGACAGAATCTGGTTTCGTCGTAGTAATGTCTGTTTCAAAGCCATCCAAAGATACAACGAAAGAAGCTAGTGCTTCAGTACAAAGTAATCCTACTGGTGAAACAAAGCCAACAACAGACAAAAAAAGCCCCGTGACAGAAGCGAATGAAGCCCCGAGCAGTAAACCAGACGCCAATTCCCAATCTAACTTACCTACAGTTACAACAGCCCCATCTAGCGCAACCAGTACTTTGGGTTTTGGAGAGAGTTCCTTAGTTACTGGAGAGAATTTTGAGCGGGTTGTAAAAGAACTAATGTCCATGGGTTTTGAGAGATCATTGGTCAGTCTTTTGTAAAATAATAATGACAAATTTAGGTAATCCAAGCAATGCGAGCAGGCTTCAACAACCCCGATAGAGCATTTGAATACCTTTCATCAGGAAACATTCCGAATGTTGACATTGTTGACCAGTCACGGGAAAGGGAAGAGAGCGAAAGTGTATCTCCAGAAGGACCTGGGGATACTGACACCCCAGGCTCTGAGTCCCTTGGCTCAGAAGATCCGATCGCTGCACTCGCAAGTTTACCCCAGTTTCAACAAATGAGAGCGCTAGTACAAGCAAATCCAGAGCTACTGCCTCAGCTCATCCAGCAAATAGGGAATGATAATGCAGATTTATTTAGGGTACGTGTTTCTTTAGCACTCTCACGAATTTTCATTATCTGTTTTTACAATAATTATGTAAGCATTTGGTAGTTGCGGACCAGTCTCTAAGAAGAAATGCAATAGGGTTGTTTATAACTTTTCAGGGCTTTGTGTTGTATCTAAATCTTAAGTTCATTAATTATTTTCATTCACATAAGTATGTGCCGCAATCACCGTTGATCGGGTTCACTTTTGAGGTTACTCATAAACTATGCAGTGTTGCATATGCTTTGGACGTTTTAGTTCTTGGTCGTGTTGGCAGCTTAAACTTGTATAGCTAAATGTACTAGATCTTTATGTCAGTGTTAGTAAATTCGAGATATGAAATTCTTTGACCTGACATTCATGATTAGTGAGTCAACTGTTTACTTTATTAGTACTACATTTTGGCTGACCCATTTACGCGTCTGAAGTATATTTTTTTCGTCCCAGTCGTTCTTGTAGGCTTCCAGCCTCTATACTATGCATGTTCCGTTAAAGTGGATACTATCAATAATGTCAAATATCCACTGTTGGAAAAATAATTAACTTTACGTGTGACTATTTGAATGATTAAATATCTTTAGTTGTAATGAGTATACAGCTGGTACTAATATAATTGTAATTTAAAAATTATGTGATATTCAGCTCATTCAAGAAAATGAACAAGCCTTTCTGGAATTTATTAATACCCCAGTCACTGGTACTACTCGACCCGGTAGTCAGCGTCAAACTGTTCTGACCATGACTGCTGAGGAACGCGCTGCTGTGGATCGTCTAAAGGCATTAGGGTTTCCGGAGGAGTTGGTTATCCAAGTAAGTTCCCAAAAGATGTGTCTACTATCAATAGTTTCTTATCAAAACTTTGATACTGTTTTTATGTCAAGTATTTGACTTCATATTTCGCTCATTTTTTGTGTAAATTACCAGGTAAGAGTTTGTCCACTTGATTTCGAGTCTTCTTTTTAAGGATTGACGAATCTAATCAAGTGCTTCAACAACTAAGCCATCGTTCACGACAATGCGGAAATGTGATGAGACTTCACCGAAAGCAATGCTGTTGGTAGTACGCTTACAAATAGTTTTTAGGCTAGCTGACATTGGACTACAACTAAGTTTCCCCTATCCAAAGTGTTCCTATTGTCCGAATCTATATTAATAAGGAGTGAAAGCCTGGAAATGGAATTGAATTGCAATGCGGTTAAATCAAGGAATAGCTTTGTGGACAAAAAATCATTTATTGATTTATCTAGAATTTAGAACCGTTGGTCAGGGGATCGCGATTAAAAAATTTGTTTCAGCTAAACTATCTTTTAACTGATTGTGATTCACTTGATACTCGATGGTTCTCAGCCAATATGTGGTAATTTTAACATCAAAAAAAGCTGAATGCCCACTTTATGATCATTGCCACTTGAAAACCGGAGACGCCAATCCATTTTTTATTTGTACTTCGGCTGACATTTCCTTATATGCTGGTGACAATCAGGAAGTAATGATCATCTGTATTTTCAATATCACTCATCTCTTATATGTTTTATTTTGGTATTTGACCACTTATCGCGTTGACACTATTTACTCTTACCGTCAATCCCATTGATCAGTAAAATATTTACCTAAAAGGTCACAAACTAGTATTTAGATATCCTTCTAACTGAATATAAATGACACACAGCTAGTTTTAATATGATACAAACTCCAGAGGAAATTTGTTAGGAACCAAACATATAAACACCGGTGAAATCAATTTCTAAAATACTTTATTCTCCCTTTGCGATACCATTAGAAGTATTGTCTTTCCGCACAAATATAGAACAAGAAGTTTTGTGTTAGGCGCTAGGCTGATGGTATTGCGAAGATGTTTGTTCACTTAACCAAGTATTTGTGTGAGGTTACTTTAAGTAAGTGATAGAGCGTACGTCATTTTCCAACATAACTCGCAATATTTTCATTAACCCCGATCTATGTCGAGTACTATTTCCGCCTTAACCGAGATATGGCTTACAATGGTTAATATCTTCAAGTTGTTTTTGAGCTGTTATGTGCCTAATACGAATAAATTTACATTCCATATAGTCAAAGTTAAACAAGCCTAGACAAATTGTATTCACTTTATCTCTGTACCAATGATTCGTTTCGTGGCACTTTATTATGTGGGGTTATGTCATTTACCCTTAATCTTTTTTGATTGTAGGTTTGAAATTTTCAACGGTTATCCGCACTTGATTCCTATTATTTCCGTGATTTCTATCCCCTAGTGAAAACTATGTTAGTAGTGTTAAGACTATCTGGTGTGTGAAGAACATAATTACGGAACTAAATTCGCTTTAATGCCACGTCACATCCAGTTTCGGAAGCTGTACCTAGTACTATTTTGTTATGGGAGTAGATCAAAGGATGTCAGGTTCGACCGGAAATGAAAGACAAGAAGGTTCAAGCTAAAGCTTTTGGTTATACGCATATACATTTTAAAATTTTCTCATCAGTCACTTTTTGTTAGCTTATTAATTGTGTATTTTGTTTGTTTAACGGATTATATTCGCTAGATTGCGTAATTTACAAAACTCTATGCAGAGAGTCATTGAGACACACCCAATTACTATGAGACAACTATCATTCTGTCTTATCGTTCCTTAGCATCCTTCTACCAACTTTTAGCGTCAGCTTACAGTGCAAGCTATAAAAGCCCTTAACACAAGATTGGTCAATACTGATGTCCCGATAGAGAAACTTTTGTATCATGTTCACCGCTAAGCCCAAGCATTTTTCACACATTGACTTCGATTTAAGTGTTGGTGTAGAATAGGTGGAGTTCAGTGATAAAAATAATTTAACGTGGAATCATCGAACATCTTTAACTCGATGGGGTCAGTGTTCAAAAGCGTGTAGCGAAACTTCTAACTCAGTTTTGTACATGTGACATTTAGTATTGAGACCGTAGTATATAGTTTATTGATGTTTGTAAACTGAACTCTAACTGTTCTGCTTCATACTTTGCTCTACTTCTTAAAAATATAAATCACAATTTCGTGTAATCATGAACCATGGTGTTTGCTGCTGATCGTTTCAGTGTATCAGTAAAATCGCTTCCCAATAGTTCACATAAATCAGTGAAATAGCATTCGTAAACGTGGTTGATTACTTTGTGATACCTGTTGTATATGTTGGCAGGTCTATGTAGACGGATTCGTACATCTTGATTGTTTTTATTTTCATATAATGAGCAACCACTTCTGTCTTGTTATTCTATAACAACCAGCTTTCAATTGTACTGCATATTTTAAAGTTCTCAAAGCGATTGTCAGTCGCAAACAACATGAATTTAACACAAGCATGTTCTACCGTGATTTATCACAATTTACAGCAGCACAATGACATAAACGTTGGTCATTTGAGAACAGCAGATTGTCCGTTATCATATGCTTAGTTTAGTGGTAAAGTCTAAAAGAGAAGCGTGATACATTTTTGCTGAATAAAAGTTTCATGTGGGTACTCTACACAGCACGTACGTAAATTCAATTATTAAGTCATATTGATGATTTTGAAATCGACTTTCATAGAAATTTGTTCCACAGAGTACGATAATGATGTTTTAACCTATTTTTTCGTAGGCATATTACGCGTGCGAGAAAAATGAGGATGCAGCTGCGAATTTCCTGCTTAGTGAAAGTTTAGACGATGAGATGGTGTGAAGTTTGGTGTAAATCATCGTTTATAATTGTTATTACCATTGTGATGTTAGTTCTGGTTGGAGTGTGACTAACACATTTTTAACAAATCCACGTCCTTTTTCTCTGTTTTACAGCCTTTATTCACTTATCCACCCATCCATTTCCCGTGTTTATTTTCACCAATCCACATTATTAAAAGAAGTGGTTGAAAAGAACATGCTTATTAAAAAATGTACCGATAATACTATGTTTAACCATATTCATCAAAGTCTGGGTTTAATGAGCGTTCCCTGTTTTGTTTTTTCTGGTGAAGATCATTATATTTGTCAACGAAGTATGTGTTTATATAATGTAAACTGTTCTTTACTTTTCTGATCCGACTGCATTCAACTGGTGATTAACTTTGCTCCTTTTTTACATTAGTTATGTGGGATATAAAATTTCACATTGAATCAAATAACCTAGCGTTCTTGATTCAAGCAAATTTGTTAGTTTTTGAGTAAAAATTAGTTGGAAAAATTAAGGATATCAAGAACACTTAAAAATATATATATTATGAATAATGAATAAATATTTTCCATATACTTAGCTTACATGTTTGCATTTTACTCCTGTATCATTGATGTCCTAAAGGAGATTTTTAATTATAATTAATTCAATTTTCCATATTGTATCGACCGAACGTTATCGCGAGTCAGTTGTTATGCATCAATTACCTGTATGCTTGCATCGTTTTCTTTGATTTGTGAAACTAAGTTAGCTGTTTCTTCACAGCCGTATATAAAAGCATAGTCACTGTGGGAAAATAAACCAGAATGCTGAGATTTTCTATTTTTGTTGAAAAATTTATGGGAATCAGTGACCTAAACCAACTTCAACTAATTTCCATTAATATTCTAATCAAAGAACAATAAATCTCGCTGTTCATTTCCAGGATAGGCGAATGAGAATCTTATTTTCCTTTTAGCTTCACTAATATAAGCGATCTTAGTTTTTGTAACCGGATTATGGAGACATTCATTTTGTTAGAAGCTACTAATGAGCACTTGTTTGTTATCGCTCAATATGATGGTTTACTTCGAAGATTCAGATGAATTTCGGAGCAGTCATTGAGGCCTTGATATATCGAAGACAATTGAATAACTGCCCTAGTTTAGTATCCGACAGTGGTGCCCATTTCCAAATAATATAAATGTTCTTTAAATGAATTAAATGTTTTACCAAGTAAATCTATCTACTCTGATAAACAGTGGCCCCCAAATGCCCTGGTACGGCTGAGAGTGGGGAGAGTCCCCTCTCCGTATCGAAATGCTCTCACATGGCCACGCGTATACAGCCTCTGCCAAGGAAGTCCTACTCACTGCCTTCTCGTGGCGTGGGTGTTGTTTACGAAATTGAGATGGCGAAAAGCAAATGTCCGGCGCTCTAACCGGGTCGGTGGACACGGTAAGTTCACCTAGGGGAGTTGGAAAACCCTGATTCCAAACCAATGGTGCACATGGACTCCAGTATCCTGGGGGGACAAATGGCGTATGAATCAATCGTTGGTCAACGGCTAACATGGAACTGCATCTCCTCACGATGCTTCACTGCCTTGTGGGTTAAACCTTTAGGTCAAAGGCTCGGGGTGTGGCCCCCTAAGAAAACCACTTGCTTCGGTTTGGGCACCCGGGCATTATCATAGCCCTCACACAACTCAAGATTTCTGTGGCGCATATGTATCTGGTGCTTCCTTGTACCAATATTTATGTGTTTAAATGAATAAATAATAGCACTAGTTTACCTGGTAGCGTAAATTGTTAGTAATAATGAGGAGTCTAAGTTTACAACTAAAAAAATGGTTCCTAGTTTACTTCCAAATAATGAGGATTTGAGACTTATAGTCTCAAATCGTGCGATGTGTAAAGGATGCATAGCTCTAAATAAGATTAATTTACAGTACGGGATTAACGACTATATACTTTGTAACAAAAAATGGATTTAACAAGCATGCAGTTGTCATTAACATACTAACTGATTGCTTAAACAAGAGTGCTAATTAATGAACGTGAATGAATCATTAAGTGGGTTTCGGTATACGAAACATCCTGTACTTGCTATGAGGAAGTGTCTTAGTCCCCTAGGGTTTATTCATAGGGGATATTGTTAGCATTTGCGACAATAGTGAATTAAGAGATACTATGATGTTAGTTTTTTGGAGGAAACCAAATTTATACTAACAGTAACATTGATGATGCGGACCAATCAGGGTACTACTACATATTCAGACAATAGATTTTCCTATCTTATAAAGCTGAGACCAAAAGAAGTCAAGCATTTTTCATACAGTATTGCTTGACTAGGGAAGGATTAAGTACTATTGCTACACAAATGTAAAGCTAGTAGTGTAATATTATCTGATTTTTTTTAGTTACAACCTTTATGCTCTCGTCTAAAATAGAAATTAAGAATAGAAAAAAACTAATTTGATGAGTTCAGGTTATCTCTCTTCAGAGGTGATTTCATCCTTATTGTATAATGCTTTGTGATAGGTGCATGTTTACCGTAACAAGGTAAACTAGTAACAACCTGGTTACTGGTATACCTAGGGTGGGTTTTGCGTCTCTTCCAAAGTGGTCCCAAACTAATGTTTCTCACTGTAAATTAATGCTGGCAAACATTATTAATTGCTTATTTGTAAAAAGTTAATTTAATTATTATCTAAGTGATAAAATCATGAAAATTCTTTTGCAATTAGCAACTAAAAAGTCACATGAAGGAACTGTATTCCTTCCTGATGATTTTAGTTCGTCTTTTCATTTCTGATTACATATGATAGACAACAACTGTTTAAGTGTGATAAATCATATGAATTCTTAAATATGGTCTCTTATTTCAATTTTGTTATGAATTTACTGATATTTATGTAATGATGAATTAATTTGTACTAAATTAATGTTTTTTAACGGGCGCTTCACCAGCAGTATAAAACCTGTCATAGACTGGTTCCGTCAGTTGATTACAGTTTGAATTTTTGACCAGTTGGATTATGAAGAATACACTGTGGATGAGTGGTTTAAGGTTCTCTGACACAATTACAGAATGACTAACGTGAAAGGTTAAGAAGTTTCATCAAATAATGAAAAAATAATTGTACTATGAGTACAAGTCAATAGGGATACTGAAGTGGCCTGTGATTTTGAAGCCACTTTTCACCCAATGTTCAGAAAGTCTATCGATTAAACGTATTTACTGTCAATTGATGAAATCTGGTAAAGTTTAGTTTTTTTAGGAAGCTTAATTTTTCTAGACTTATCAACTTTTCGATCTTGATATTGTAATAATGTGGCCACATACCTTCAAACTGATCATTACTGATGAAGATATTTTCATTCATTGTGAAAATATATGAATTAAGAGTTTCTTTCTTAATCTTATCCACAGTTTTATAGAAAATTCATCATTACCAGAGAATATTTATAAACTCTGTAGGATTACGGAGTTGAAATTGTGTGACAACGATCCTATGAAAAACTCATAAGTAGATATCGTTATCTATTTTATCATTCTTACTTTACGAGCTCCCCTATTGTTCAGTGAACTAGTAAGAACGTTGGTTGTTTGGTCTTATTGTGAGCAGAGCAAAATAAAATCTCGTTGATTTACATGTTATATGCAATTTACATTAGAACAAATGATTATTTGACACGTTTAACACTGTTATTTTACAAAGGTATTTGTACTCCGCTTTTTATGTGACGCAACATAAAATCCACTCATTCTCGGATTTTGAGCAAATATCGTAAGTCATTTTCTTGATTCTGAATGACTCGTCCTCTTATTATAGTTACGCCATCATCGTGGTAGTTATTTCATTCATTTCATACATGTCCATATCCACCGAATTATCTAAGTTTAGAACTTTGTGATTTAAATGTGTTAATATTCAGTCAACTAATATCATTTGGTTTGACAAACAGTTCACCAAAATATAAATCTGTCTGTCTCATGAATAGATTTTATACTGTTCGGATATTATTTCAATCAGTCGGTCAGTCAGCTACAACGTAGGACTAAAAACATAGATCCATCGGTTCCAGTTGCCGTACCTTATTATCACAACAAGATGAGCACTAAACTCATAGTAACAGTTACTTCAATGGTAGTAAACAAAGATTTCATATAAGGATATGGGTATATATATAATGATGTATTATCCTAATTAGTATGAATATACTGCTTATTGATCATGAAATCATAATATAAAATTCATTTTTATAGCTTTATTCATACTCGTTATACTACAGTTATTTTTCTATGAACTCAAAATACCTGGATTATTTCTGAAATCATTTTTTAGTCTAAAAAGAAGAATAATTTTGGCTGATCGATATTCCTAGTTTTTCCTTTACTTTTCACTTTTTTAATATCAGAAAATGCCGTGGAGAAGAGTAGATTGATACTAGTTTTAATATAAGATGAAAAAGTTTTACAACAATTTTCTTACTCTTTTATAACGAGAAACAATGAAATCATAGCCTTAGTTCAGTATAACACATTTTTCTGTACCAATAAGTACATTTAAACGAAAGATTAAGAAACAAACATAGATTTCAGTTAATTTTGTATTTTTAGTAGTGGATAGTAGTAAAGCCCTTTTCATTGGACATGTTGGCGTTCGTCGTGATTCACTAACTTGACGTATGATTTTCTAGCATTTAGAATTACGGGTATTGAGTTTAAATCTCTATGTGAAAATCAACAGTAAGATGCAGGTAATCGTTTTTCTCAAGAGTCCTATATAAGAAAAATATAGACGTCCTGTACTCTAATACTATCTAGAACCCAAATATTGCTAAGACTCGCAACTATGTTGGCATTCACACAGAGTGAATATATCCCAAAAAAGATTAATCGTTTGCAGTCCTAAATATCAGCAACGGGAAACTTAAGCACTTACAAATAGAGTATGTCAATCAGGCTGAATATGTTAGTAACTACATAGAATCATTTTCTTAATGACTGTTGGATTGGTATTTGAAGTGGTAAGTAGTGTATACAAATCCCAACATGAACATCAACAGTAAAAAGCAAGTAAATATTTAGTTGATAAGTCCAAAATATAATCAGTGAGTAATTACAGGCATTATCGAGCGATCTGTCAAAAATGTCTACAAGCCAAGAGAGAATGGTCGTTTTTGTCTAAAATTAAGGGGATTGGACAATAAAAACTCTCGATATTTACTAGTAAATTCCATTTCAGAATTGTCTGGGACTCCGTCTTTACTTTGTGTTAGTATTGCTTCATGTTTTAGTGAACTTTTCAAGAGTGTACCTTTTATTTGTTCATTTGGTGATTGAATATTGGGACAATTCCTAGTTCGAACACCAAGCTATTACTCCTATCGGGTTGACTTCATTGGTTCGTGTGAAATACATTATTCCATGAACATTATTGTATTACTCTTGGTTTTAAATTCTTTGACGATAGTTAGATCAACAAAGTCCGGATCTTTATAAAGTGCAAAGCAAATTTGAACAATTCTGCTTTTGGATCAGATCTAGCGGAGAAATAACTACTACTTTCATGAAACATTTACTGTTGATGATTCTGAAAATAATTTGTGTTATGAGAATAAAAGATATAATGGTTATTTATAAAGTTCATTTTACCAATAGACCTAGATTCAGGGTTGGTTGTGAATTCTTTAAATTAATCTTAAATAGTTTGAAGTGTTTTACGATGGAGGCTCAAATCCGAATTTCGTTAGACTTGTATGTTTCGTGATAATAGATTGTTAGGAAATAAAGGTAACCGTTTAGACAAAAATATAAAATAAGGGACAACAAGAAGAAACAGGAGCTGATGATTCAGTGGACGCAAAGGTCCAGTTGGATTTAATAATTAAAGTAATCAGAAATCAAATTTGTATAATTTAGTAATCGAAAATGGGAGTGGAAAGCGTAGGATTTCTTTTTGGATAACATTGTCCGTTCTGCTGGAAAATAATGTCCCTAGTTTTAGCTTTTTTCGAATGTTTACTGAAACCCTTAAATGATATCTTCCCCTATCCAGTCGTTAACACTAAGTTAGCACAGAAAATATTCTTTCTTCATAACCCTACAATCCAAATAAGAGAAATAATAATACTTTTGTTAGCTATCAGCCGACTCGAAGTTTGAATCCAAATAACACTTAACTCGTTGTTGACTTTGAGTATCGTTGTAAAAGCAGTCTTGAATGTTTTATGTCCATAAAGTCAACTGTTGAGAAGAGAATAGGGGAGGAAACTAATTCGTAAAAAGTTATCTCCACAAATCATAAATATTATCTTTCGTAAGTTTTCATCAAACGGTTGTTTCATGGTACTTCGACATATGTCTATCTGTAGGTTTCATTTTAATTAATGTGTCAATCATATTAACACGGAAGAAGTAAAATAACTGTACGGTTGGTGGAAAAACTTGGTACTCATAGTCCTGAACATCTGTTTGAAGTAAACTGTGAAAATAATATTTGCAAATAGGTATTATTTTACCGTAGTTCAGAAATATTTAAAATTTGTAGGGGCACTGAAATGTCACTAAGCCCTAACCAAATCATCCGAGAGTTGAGTCACTGAATATCGAACAGATGATCGATCCCTGTTAAAGTCAAAAACAACAAAACGCGCCTCAGTTAATCATACGCCATGGACTGGGTCATGCGGTGTTGGTCTCATTAAAATCTCTGTAATCATTCTTTCTAGTTTATTTGCGTAATCACGCTCTTTGTGTTATACAGTCTTCAAAGCAGACATAGTACTTTAATACGTTGAATGGAGTAATCCACGTTAGATGTTGATCGCGAGGTGTGACTTCGAAGTTAGCTTGTTCGTTACACCGTTCTCATCTAACTCGAGTAAGCCTCCAATCATTCGACATAGATCATCAACGTTGATGGTTTACAGATTACTTGGTTTTTAAATCTGTGTGGCTTTTCCGATTTAGATGCTTAACTAAAGATCATCTTTTTCATCTCCCTATTAAGTATGATTAGTGATGTGAAGCCTTCGTTTAATTTATACTTTTACAACGTAATGTGTGGACCTTAGGTATGCGCATTAGCATAAAATAGTAAACCAACTTCCTGCAGCAGAGCTAATGCTTCAATACTTCATTATACGTTGACGACGTCCTACATTGTACTGTACCTGAAAGTGCCAATTCAAATTGATAGACGTGGATGTTGTACATCATTTTGTGAACTAATGGAACTCTTCTGGATTGTTTTCGGAATTCGTCTCTAAAGCGAAGGTTCATCGTTTGGATTCTTAGTATATATTCACAGGCATTTTGTTCTCTACCTCTATCAAATTTTCTCATTGTCTTCTATTAGCGAAAAAATCTATAAAAATGATCAATACTACAGGTGAAGCTTCACCTCAGTCGAGGGTACTTCGTTCACTTGTGAGGTTTTCACTGACAGCCTAAAGCTTCACTATCAGCTACAAACGTTTCACAGTGGACCGATGCTCCTACACTCGTCTTACTTGGTATTCGCAATGCAATGAAAGCTGACATTGGATACACTGCAGGTCAACTCGCTTATGGAACAACACAATGAACATGGATCTATACTCTTACACGAGCAGACTTACAAACGCAACGCGTTCGGTTAAACCTGTTTCCGCTTGACCTCAATGAGCTGATGCTTTCGTTCAACTTGCCTCACGATATAGTGCACACGTCTTCGTACGTCGCGACCCACATCGACGACCTCTCGAATCAGCATACGAAGGACCCTTCAAAGTACTTCAGGGCCAACCTAAGTACTATACGGTCGATAAGAATGGCACTAATGATAGCATCAGCATCGATTGCATCAATGCTGCGTATTTAGAAAGAAACCCTTGTAGTGACCGGCCAGTCTCGATAAGAACACGATTGGAATAATAGAAACAATTATTATTATTGTAACCAATTGTACCAGAGATTGTTTTACTGTATTTGTTTAACTGTATCCGTTTCACTTCTTGTTCCATATACCGCCTGGTTTGGTTCGAGCTTGCTCACGCACTGCTTGTTCGCTTGTACTCTTTGGCACGTCTCGGTATTATTTCGATACCACGAGATCGCCAATAAATATACTTGATCTGGACTAGTAAAGCCTTCTGGTTTACGGGCTATCAAGGGAACCAAGTCATATTTGTACGCGTAATCGAATAGTAGTGGTGATCATAGTCCGTCCACGACTCGACATCCACTACAACTGGTGAGCCGTTGTTGGAACACGCAATACAGCTGGTAACCCAATCCATCGAGCACAAGTCAAACTTGGCCAATTCTCCAAACCAGATCAATCCGGTGAGTCTATTTATCTATCCACATCTGTTGCATATATTCGTATTGATTTTTTTTCAATATATAATATTTTGGCAACTTAATATGGTAGATAACGATAAGAATAACATAAATATGATAGACTCCGAGATACAGGTTATCAGTTTCCGACCTGTTCCTTTCATCCCCCATGATCCAGAAGTCTGGTTCGCGGCACTGGAATCTCAATTTGAGATCCGCCGCATAACCAATCAAAGGCAGAAGTACGCCTACGCTTTGGAATCATTGCCCGGGGATCACCTAACCGCTGTCCGTGAGGTTGTCCTCAATCCCAACGTTCCAAACGTTTATGACCGTCTTAAGGATGCCATCCTTCGACATTTCCTCCCATCAAGAGAGGAACGATTGAGGACACTTTTAGCACGTCACCCTATGGGTGATGCTAAGCCGAGCCACCACCTCACGCGCCTGCAATCCCTTGCAGGAAACATGACAGCTGACTCTGAGATAGTCAAAGAGTTGTGGTTCGAAGCCTTACCAGTCAGTATCCAGCCAACCCTTACGGCTCTGCTCGAGGACACCCCGCTCAACAAGGTGGCCCTCATAGCAGATAAGATTCTGGCACGAGTTAACACCAAAGGCGACCATTTTGTTGCTAGTTTTTCCCGTTCTAACGTTGATCTCGATGCTAGACGACCTCCGGCTCATGGGGATAGGGACAGATGTATCCATACTCGTCTCAGTTTCCGAGACCGCGCAAATGTGCCAACCCCCTACGTCCCCCGACCCAGGTCACAATCTCGAAAAGCCGTAACGACTCGCCCCAAGCGGGCATCTTCCAAGCCACGCCAGAAGGCGGTTTCGGAAGCGAGTCCAGGTTGGTGCTGGTTCCACCGTGCTTTCGGAGCCGGTGCCCGTCATAGTCGAGCTCCCTGCTCATACAAGGCGGGAAACTTCTCAGCCGGCGAGTAAATTCGGCCGTACTCGCCGGCACTTCACCTCAGGTTGGCCGTTTATTTTACGTGCACGATTATCGCACCAACGCTAGGTACCTTGTGGATACGGGTGCCCAAGTTTCTGTCGTACTCGGTGTCGATTTCCTACAGCACTATGAATTGCTAGTCGATTCACGTAGGCTGCAGCTAATTGATATTTCGTCGGACAGCAACTTTATGGGCTCTAAAGCCCACACAAACGCGTGCCGAATCACAGGTGTATTTCATTCGCGTGACGATTTATTCCACGTTTTATTTCAGAAATTCCCCAAATTAACTAAACCTCTCGAGGAGACTCCATCGGTGACCAATCGTGTGGTACACCACATAGTCACCCGCGGACCACCAGTCACGGCAAGACCTCGCCGACTGGCACCGGACAAATTAGCTTTCGCTAAACGTGAGTTTGACAATTTACTAGCTACTGGTATTATTCGTCCTTCTCACAGTCCTTGGGCCTCACCTCTCCACATGGTTCGAAAAAAGGATGGGGTTAGTTGGAGACCATGCGGAGACTACCGAGCGTTAAACACAGCTACACGTTTCGATAGCTATCCCATCCCCCACATACATGACATCACGGCATCACTCAAGGGCACGACAATTTTTTCCAAGATCGATCTGGTACGAGCATATCACCAGATCCCAGTCGCTCTTGAAGATATAGAGAAAACTGCTATCACGACTCCTTTCGGTTTATTTGAGTTCCTACGAATGCCATTTGGATTACGGAATGCTGCTCAAACTTTCCAAAGGTTTATCGATAGCATTGTACGAGACCTAGATTTTGTTCACGTCTATATTATTGACCTGCTAATCGCATCATCAAACGTAGATGAACATTATCAACACCTGACGCTACTATTCCAGCGCCTTTCGGATAATGGAATAATAGTCAACCCCGATAAGTGTGAACTCGGGAAGAAGGAAATAAAATTCTTAGGTCATGTTATTAAGCATGAGGGTATTCTACCTTGTGAGGATAAAGTACGTACTATAATGGAGTACACTGTACCGTCCACACTCAAGGAACTGAAGGCATTTCTCGGTTTGGTCAACTTCTACCGACGCTTCATTTCGCACGCGGCAGAACAGTTACGACCGTTAACCGATTTACTTCGCGGTAATCCACGCAAACTGGAATGGAACGACGCCGCACGTACTGCATTTTCAGATATCAAAACGGCCCTAGCTCAAGCCACACTTCTCGTGCATCCTGACCCATCAACCACGCTTAGTATAGCGGTTGATGCATCGGATTTCGCCATAGGAGCCGTTATGCAACAGAATATCTCCGGTAGTTGGCAGCCCCTCGAATTTTTCTCACGACGCCTCACTCCCACGGAGACGAGATATAGCGCTTTTGGTCGCGAACTGCTAGCAGCCTACTACGCCATCAAACATTTCCGGCACGCTGTAGAAGGTCGTAATTTCATCTTATTCACCGACCATAAGCCCTTAACGTATGCTCTGCATACCAAGTCTGACCGCTACTCACCACGAGAGTGCAGACATTTGGACTATATCTCCCAGTTCACGACAGACCTTCGTCACGTCAAAGGCGAGTCGAACTGTGTTGCTGATGCTTTATCACGTATCCAACTTAATGCAGTTACTTTGCCAGTGCTCGATCTACCTGCTATGGCCGCCGCCCAAGCAAACGATACTTCATGCACGGAAGCACAACAGTCTACGTCCCTTCAATGCCGGGAAGTACCCCTAGCTACTAGCTCTGGTACTATCCTATGCGATACTTCCACGGGCCTCCCTCGACCCATCGTACCCTCCGCTTATCGCCGTCTCGTCTTTGATGCCCTTCATGGTTTATCTCACCCTGGTATCGCAGCCACCCTACGCCTCATCACTGCACGATACGTCTGGCCGTCAATGAATAAAGATGTCCGTATGTGGGTAAAACAATGTTTACAATGTCAACGATCAAAAGTGCACAGGCACGTAGCTGCCCCTATTGGCACTTTCGCTACGCCTGATGCTCGCTTCGATCACGTTCACATAGACATTGTAGGACCATTACCACCATCGCACGGGTATGATCACATACTCACGTGCATTGATCGTTTCACAAGATGGCCCGAAGCTATTCCCATCACGTCTATTACGGCGGAGACATTTGCTCACCGCTTCGTAGAACGATGGATAGCTCTGTACGGTTGTCCCTCGACTGTCACGACTGACCGAGGACAACAATTTGAGTCCGCATTATTCTCCTCACTAACACGGCTGCTTGGTACGGAACGCATACGCACTACCGCCTACCATCCAGCATCAAACGGTTTAGTTGAACGGTTTCATCGCCAACTTAAAAGTGCTCTTCGAGCACACGAAAACAACAATTGGTACGAAACCCTTCCGCTCGTCCTCCTGGGAATCAGAACGAGTCTAAAGGCAGATATTCAATGTTCCGCCGCTGAACTTGTTTACGGCACGACATTGCGTCTGCCTGGGGAATTTTTCACACCACGGAGCAGCACTAAGTTCGGCGAATCAGACTACGTCCAACGACTGTCTGCATTCATGCGAACACTGACTCCGGTGTCAACTCGTATACAACATCGACAGGTCGCTCTCCCTCGAGAGTTATCTACCTGTTCACATGTTTTCATACGAGTAGATTCGGTACGCAAACCTCTACAACAGCCTTACGAGGGCCCTTTTCACGTGATTTCCCGTCACGAAAAGACCTTCAAGGTTGATCGACGTGGCCGCATCGAAACAGTCAGCATTGATCGTCTCAAGCCAGCACACGTCGATGACAGTGCTATACCTGATAAGCCGAGACCCAATGTTAGACCCATCAGAGCTTCTAGCGGGATTTCTACATCTACTTCGGATCCCACGCTAGATGCACCTAAGACCTCATTCTCACGTCCCAGTCAACAGCACGTGTCATCTGCCCCGTCTACGGACGAGACTTCCGTCTCACGTCCAGACCTGCAGACCACACCGCCCTTGACTGCGGATGAGATTGCAGGCTCACGAGGTTCGAACGAGACTACCGTCTCACGTTCTGGTCGCCGAGTACGCTTACCCGTACGCTTTCTCGACTAACCTCATAACCAACTACGGATACAGTATAGGAATCTACCCCTATACTACAAGAAATCTACACTTTTCTCTTTTTCTATCATTTTTTTTGTTTACCCCGAGCCTACGCCTCTGACCATCGCTGTTCTGGTATCGTCGACTTTAGTCAATCTTGGCGAAAGCTGGCCTGATCACCCACGCTATAGTCAACGCACTCAGTCGATCTCTCTGACTCCAAATACGTATGATATACATTTGGTCCCGAACATGGTTATCCTGGTCGCATCTGGTTCCTTGGCTCAATCTGGTTTCGTCCTACGTCTGCAGTGTTTCTGGTCCGGACCTCTACGAACGCAACCTTCAGATTCTGGATCCAAACCACTCTGGTGTAGCATGCTAATCCAAGCAATCAATACAGCACGTTCCTTCTGGTACCGTTCTACGTCAAAGACTTTTGGTGGCAACTCGAGGATCAACGATCACTCCCTGTTCTGCCAACGTTTTCGTCCTACAATTGCACGTTTCGCGATCAGTCCCACGAATGAAACCGCTACGTATCGAAAGTGTAAATCCTTTCTAGCGGGGGGCTCCTGTAGTGACCGGCCAGTCTCGATAAGAACACGATTGGAATAATAGAAACAATTATTATTATTGTAACCAATTGTACCAGAGATTGTTTTACTGTATTTGTTTAACTGTATCCGTTTCACTTCTTGTTCCATATACCGCCTGGTTTGGTTCGAGCTTGCTCACGCACTGCTTGTTCGCTTGTACTCTTTGGCACGTCTCGGTATTATTTCGATACCACGAGATCGCCAATAAATATACTTGATCTGGACTAGTAAAGCCTTCTGGTTTACGGGCTATCAAGGGAACCAAGTCATATTTGTACGCGTAATCGAATAGTAGTGGTGATCATAGTCCGTCCACGACTCGACATCCACAACACCCTATTCACGTCGATTTTCCTTCGGTAAAACCGAAAGATACGAGTCCTACATTTACGATACCTCATCCGACAGCCAACACACACGTCGATACATCGGCACTGTCTTAAAATAAACTTAAAACAACGCGTTTTGCAAGAAAAGATTTCCAGAACAGTTAAATGATTATTGTACGTAAGACACCAGTTAACATTTTGCTTTATCTCGATTTCCCTTTGCATTATATATAAAAAAAATAATTTCGACACGCACTTACATATTATTCTTCTCCAGGACATCTGGAAAAGACTCTGAAGTTTACGAAGAACCGAAATTTTGATTGTACTTTGTTTCCTTATTTCTATATTGTACTGCATGGTCCCTTAGTGTAAGGAAAGACGACCAGACGCTGCTAAACATAGCAAGCTAACAGAAGAGTCTTTAGCGACGACAAAATCGTTGGGTTTTAAAAACTGGCTGATCACTTCTTAGAGTCACCACTACCTCACCAAGGGGAGGGGAGTGATCTGTAGCGGTAAATAAATCACCAATATAAATAGCTCTGTAAGTGTTCAACATTGGATGCTGACCCCATTAGTTTTAATGGACTCACTAGCTGAAGGCGTTCGGCCATGTTTCCGCACCAGATCACGAGTGGAAACACAGTGCTCAACATCCCATGCAGTCGTTAGCCAGATTAGATCAGTTGATCCACAATATATTGATAACTTATCAAATATATCTTCGAACCTCCTAGCTTCTGTCTTTTGATTTCACATGGTGGGTACGACTCATAATAGGTGTTACTAGTTAAATTGTTGCCAAACTTCGAATGCCTGTGGCATCCGTAATGGCAATAACTAGATAGTCTTTATACCCTCTGTGTAAATGGCATGTCCCGAAGTGGGTTACCTACGAATCGTTGAAATGTTGATGCCGCATTCCTCAGCTCAAATGGCATGCGTACAAACTTGAACAGATCAAAAGATGTAGTAATAGCTGCCCTGTGGACATCTTCTACAACTACTGGGATATTCTGATAAGCCCTGACCAAGTCAATTTTAGTAAAAATGTCCATACCATGTAAACCGTTTGTAAAATCTTCGATACGAAGTATTGGTACCTATCTGGTACGGTTTAAGTGTTGAGGGATCCGTAGTCCTCTCACGATCGCCAATGGCCTTCGTTGCTCTTTAGAACCACATGCAAAGGTGATCCCCAGCGGCTATCAAATGGATGGACAACGTGCAGGCGTAGCATGTACTCAAATTCAGCCCTAGCCATTTTAAGCTTATCTAGAGCTAGTCTCGTGGGTCTAGCAAATACAGGTGCCCCTTCGGTTTCGACTGTATGACTTACCGTTAGTCTACTTTTGGCAATTTGACAATAAGGTTTGTATATGTTTGGATATTCCTCTAGTGTATCATGGAATTTCGCAGCTATTAATGGCGGAGTTTGTATCGAATTTGAAGAAGTGGTGTGATGTTATTTGCCTTTTGCGTAACTCGAAGTATCTTCCAGTGCTGAACGTCGTTTTTTAATGTTGACTAGAAATTCACAACTTTCTAAGGAGTCCGTTTCCTGTATTGCCAAATCCGAATCGGACGCAGTCAAAAACCAGGGGAATGGTTTATAAAACCCACGATTTTAACGTCAAACTTTTCAGACTTGACGTCTCGATTTTAGTTTTGTTGGTAGGTTGAAGCGTAGCCGTGGGGATTCTCGGGCTTGCCCAATTTTTGTGGAGTTTGATACCAAGAGAAGCATTAGTATCCACCAAGAAGTTCAACCCGAATTTCTGTTTCTAAAATAAAGCGAGAGACTGTTTAGGGACCCTTTACCAGTCGTCGCGACTTTGGGGGGTAATTCTTTTTCCATATTCTTGGGAGTCTGTTTGGGTCGGGAGCACGGTTGACTGGTTGATTTGACCCCAAACTTTTAATGGTGTCAACAGAACTATCCAGATTGTTTAGACTTGTCTAGCCTGTAAATGACTTGAATCTCCGTCTCTGAGGTGACCTGTTCGTGTTTCGAAGGCCCATTCGCATTCTGCCGACAGCTTCAGTGAGACCTTTACCACTGTCAATGAGTTCTGCTATGCGTGAGGCTTTTGAAAATTCCTCTTTTCGTGTATGATGTATAGTGTGTAATCCACTTGGGGGGCCTCTATCCATCATTTTATCTGCAATACACGTCAAGCGAGTTAAAGAGGTGTCAGGGTCTTGTGCGTCCAAGTAGCGGTGGACGTAGCATAGGACAGCTTTCATCCACCCTTGCTTTAGGACTTCTTCATCCTCTGTGTTGTCGCTCACTAAGACTTGGAGGTGACGCAAAAATTTTGATGGTGACCTATCACTTAGTGTTTTACCCTAGAAAAGCCTTCGGATTATTTGGCCGTCTGGTAATGATAGGCGGTTCACCATCTCTCGTTTTAAAACGGTATTGGTATACTTAAAATTAGGTCGCGGACCTCTTGGGAGGATTTCCTCAGATTTAATATTTTGTTTTGTGAAATAATGCTTTAGTTCAGCAGACAACATCTCTGGGCCACCCCGATTAAATGTTGGGCATTTAATTCTAGTCATAACAGTATTTATCTCTACCGGTGGCAAATCCTCCAGGCTTTTACATTGGATTGGATCTGATATGTGGTATACGACCAACATAGTAATGTAATAAGAAAGGGCTAAAAAATGACTACAATACGAATACCTTGAAATAAAGAGATATGTATAAATAAGCACGCGAAATTTCAGTTAAGGATAATCAGCAGGTCCACTTTTACGACTAATTAAAAAAGAATAAAAGTATTGAGTGAAACCGAAATTAAATTTTTGTTCAATACAGGGCTCACTGACTTTGTTCCGACGAGTACCACTCGGTCCACTGATACAAGAAACTAAAGTAGTAGTAAACAGGTTTTTGTTTCGATTTTGGGACGGCACGAATTGAAGCACGAGGTTACCTTTTTCAAACACAGAGCTTTTAAACACTCAATATAAAATATTACAAAATATGATCCCTATACAAAATAACGAAGTTAATGAATGCTCGAGCTTTAATGTTGTGACATGTACTTATACTTTTTGTTCAGTTCTTAACCATTCAACCTAAGTTTTTTACCCTATTACAATTTTATGGCAGCCTAACGTTTTTGCCTGACAGATGCAGCATTAGGTTTGATGGATATTACATTGTGAGTCTAAAAGTTATGGAACACATACATGACGTGGAGACTGGATATGTAAAACATGATTCTCATCTTCCGACACCAGAAGGTTAGGTGTATATGCTTTTTAATTATATGAGTGTTGGTACACTTTCTAATCCTTTCACCAACCATAAAAATGTAACAAACTGCCATAGAGGCTGTCGTTCATGAGTACGTTGGTTTTCACTTGACAGTGTGTAAGCAGTTAACTGTCAAGACAGGACTTTTGTTGTTAAGTACACAAATTACGCAAATTCCAGCAGTTAAAGCTTACTTTACATCTTTATTAATATGCCCATATATTATATTGTATATGACGACGAATAAAACGAAGTCAATCTCCATTTTCACTTTACGTATTCTGATTACAAGTGTACTGTGACATGGAATTACTGTCTATAATTGCTTTTAATATTTTTTAACCTGTGCTGGTATTATTGTGCATTGCAAGAATCTAGCTTCTTGTTTCCGTGTACGTCAAATTGACAGGCTTGGAAAAGTAACAAAAAGGCATGGAAAACCGCAAATTAAAAATCTATAACGTAAGGTTAAATATATTTGTTGAATTTTCCAGGCTTTCAGAAACTGCACGTTAATTACCGTTTTTTTCGACTACATAATTGCATAGTGAGATGGCTGGAAGGGCTATAATTTGGATCGATATCAGTAGACGTCATACAGAATGAAAAAAGGAGTAATGGTGTGCCGTTGTAGGGACGATAAATACAACCGCGAACTTAATAACTTAGCATCCTTATATTCTTAATATCATGTGTTGAATCTTATCAGCTACTCATCAGTATAGGCTATAGCTGTATTGCCGTGCTTCTCTAATCGTTCACCTCGATAACCTTATAATACAAATCTTAACGGTGCATAAAATCAGAAGGCAAAGAGAAGCGACAACTACAGCTTTATCAAAAAATAACGCAGACCAGAAAGTTATAAGCATATGAGCAAATATCAGCGAGCGAAACAAAAATAACACACATTGGAGATGGCGGGTAAGCCAACTCACTTTAACCAAACGTTATTCGATAGTTATAGTCAGATAAAAATAAGTTACAGACATGTGATGAATAGGATAAAAAGTGTACACACACACTCTTGTATAAAAACAGTCTGGGTTAATAAGTAAATATTAACAAGGCCAAAAAATGACTCAGTATGGATAGGTAAATTGGCAAGTCCAGAGGCCAGAGTAAGGTATACATGATTAACATATCAAGCGACACTACATGGCTATTGTACCAGATCACGTTGGGCTCACCACTGAAGATACGACTAGTATTCTGATTTTATAACCTGCTACCAGTAGCACCTTCTATAAGCGAAGCTTTTTCCCGACCAATGGAAATCAGAAGTCAGACGAGAAGAGGTAGGAAAGATATATTTGATACGTTATCAATATATCGCGAAGCGTTTATTCTAAGCTGGCTAGTGAACGTAGGAGCAGTGTCCCACGCTGAGTCGAAAAGTGATCTGGTACGGATGCATGGCCGAAAGCCTTCAGTTAAACAAGTCCACTTAAACAAGGTGGTCAGCATCCAATGTCGAACACTTAGAAAGCTATTGATTTTGGGGAATTATTTACAGCTACACTATATTCAGTATATTTAGTTAAAGATAATCTACATTGGTGGATGATTCGGTTTAACATGCATGAAAAATTTAATTGGTTTGATGGAATATATCTGCCAGGACTAACACAGGCCATCAAGCCTCCTGTCCTTCCCAAACTGAAACTGAAACTGAAAACTCAACCAAACACATAACAAGAAAAACTAGAGAATAATGCAAATTATTAGGCTAAGTTGTTAAATATTTCGCAAATAACCCCTAAAAACGCCTTCGCTGACTATTTAGGGAACAGAAAAATGAACTGTTTGGTGTGCTATGTTAACATTAGAACGTCTGATATGCTTCCACCTCACTTCAAGTATTTAAAACAGCCGTTGTCACCCTAATCACTCAAGGTCACTAAGGACGGAAAGGAGGCTAAGTCGTTCGTTTCCTACTCGTAGTCGTTTTGCATCTCCTTCGGCTCGATGTTGTATGATTTCGCTAGTTGGTATAGAAGGTGGCGGTTTGGTGAAGGGAAACGTATTGATTTAGTTCTAATTGGCCCACCAGGTAGTGGAAAAGGGACTCAGGTAAATCCATATGAATCTATATGTACGGTTTTGTAGGCGGTCAAAATAGCTGAACGTTATAACATCTGCCATTTATCTACTGGTATGCATTCCGGCTTTTTTGAAAATTTCTGTAGGAGACATTCTTAGAGCCATCATAGCATCAGGATCAGAACTTGGTCAAAAAGTACAGAAAATTACGGAATCAGGAGGACTTGTTTCAGACGACATAGTTTGTGACCTAATCGCACAAAAAATCAATTCTCCTGAATGTAAAAATGGACTTCTATTCGACGGGTTTCCACGCACAATAGAGCAAGCTAAGAAAGTATGTTCATGAGGTTGCAAATGCAAACTGCAGCTTGATAACCTTCTTAGAGATCGTCAGATTCATCTGTTGACTGCTTTGGAATTCAAGCTTGATCCTTCCATCTTAGAAAAAAGGATTTGTGGCAGATTATTCCACTTAGCTAGTGGTAGGTCATATCATGAGTTGTTCAATCCCCCGAAAGTCCCCATGGTAGATGACGTAAGTTAAATTTTTTCATTAATATAAATGTCTACTTATCGAGCCCAATGAGTAGTTTTCTAGGTACATAATTGTGTAAGCCTTTTGATGTAGACAATCGAGCTATTATTTCAGGCTCGAGTGCACGCGCTATACGTGTATTTCGAAGTAATCAAGTAAATAAGGGACTGCTTTGTTCAAACTCTACTTTTTTTTGTCTCCCCTGGGTTCATTGCTTCTGGTTTTCCTGAGCTTTTACTTCACTGATTTACATTTTCTTGATCGTTACTTCGATCGCCAATATTTTCTATTACCATTAATATTGTTTCTACTACTGTATTTCGCCCTAACAATTTCATCCCGCTGTGCCAATAGAGTATGGCAACCTGAATCAATGCACATACGTACCGAGTTCTGTATTGAGACTGACTGGCTTGAACTTTTTTTCAAGTTGTCCTCGTGAAGGTTCGTTATCTGATGTGTTAGTGTCTTTCGACTCCTAATCTTTGAGCAAATTACGCCACCGACTTAGTTTGAAGCTCTTCAAAGGTCTTTTTTCTCTTACTGGAAGCATTTTTGTCTTATCAAACCGGACCCCCACCCGTCGTGTCTGCATTTGTTTTCATGTGGTGACAAATTGCACGGATATGTAAAATGATCTGGCCATTCAAAATGCATTGGGATAATATATCGCAGTTTAGAAAGCCTCGTCTTTTTATTGGATTATCTAAATACTATATCTTTGTCTTTTGTGCTTTACAAACCACTCATTCAGTCTATTCTGTTGTATTTTAGTGGCCAAGTTTAATAGTCAGACTTTCTTGTGTAATGTTATTGAGATGTGCTGGAGATCGTTTGTACCCAACATCATACGTTTGATAGTGTTTGGGACTGTTTATTATCTCATTCAGTCCTTTTTTTTAAGACTATTGTCTCCAGTCCATGTTTTAAGATTGGTAAAATTGCGGATTCTACAAGTTTTGTTTCAGTATACAGACTTATACCATTAGCTCGCTATACTGGACTTATTTTTATTGTGGTATGTTTAGCTTTTATCAGGTTGATATTATTCGTGTCACTAGGGTGACCGCTTCGAACTATCGATCCCAGGTACTTAAGAGAGTTTGCCTCCTTTATCGTGCTATCACCTATGATGACTGGTGAGTTATTGTTTTGTTTGTTTATAATCATGGTTGCCGTCTTTTCGTGGGAAATTTTCATACCAAGTTGACTAAGGAAGTTTTGTAATGAGTTCATTGTTCTTGTCTCGTTAGCTAAGGTTGGGATTAGACATAGATAATTTGAATATGCAATATATAATATTCCATAGCTTATACTTTGGATTTACCAATCATTTTTAGACCTCTGGTATTTTGTCCTTTAAGGGAGCTTAGGATTTTATTGAAAGACAATGTTAGAGTGGTTGACTATCTTTACTACCTTGCTTTACTCCTCTATACGTCATGAAATGTGAGATAGTTCCTCCTAAACGACCTTTCGGATGATTAAAAAATCTTATTATGCATTGGTTTATGTTTAGCTGGGAACATGTTTTATTTAAAGTGTTTTGGATTAGTTGTTTAGATGGTGTCGAATGCTTTAATTAGATCGAAAACGTTGGTACTAGTTCTTGGTTGGTATCCAGGTCATTTTGTGTGAAATATCTCATTGACTCTGCTGCCACCACCGTGGATAAGTTATTTCTAAAGTTGAATCGCCTAGACGGTATATTATGATTTTGTTTGGTCGTTCAAAAATAATCCCAACGAATGTTTTCCCTATGCTGTCTATTAGGAGTATACTTCATTCGTTATTAGGGTCTGTTTTTGTCCACTTGTTCGTGTAGACGCTGGTTACATCGTCATCTACACAGTATCTTGGTATTTTATCTGGGTTTGACCGAATCATGTTCATTATTCTTAGTAGTGTATACTTCGGTTTGTTTACAACATACTTATTCATTTCTATTGTTATACGGTTATTATCTGAAGACTTTTTATTTTTTATTTTCCGTACTCTTTTATCTAGCTTTTCATAGGTGTTTAGAGGTTCGGGCCCAGTTTCATTATAAGTTCTGTTTTCAGTTAGGCTTACTTCACTTCCATTAAAGTCCTTGATAGTGATCGTTTGGAGTGATATCATCGATCTTTTGGCTTTGTTTTACCTTGTTGAGTATTAATGATTCGGTTTAGGTATGAGTTCTTTTTTGGCTTTTCCAATCTTATTGGTAACTTCTCTGTTTTTGTGGGCGTAGCTACGTTTATTTTGATCAGAACAACATATGTAAGCGAACAATATTGTTTTCAACTAAATCCTCATCAGGCTTTACTCCATTATACAGTAATATTTATATGCATATACGAATTATTAAACCAACTAAGGCAGTTTATGAGTCGGTGATAACAGTGAAATAGATTACATACTTACTTACTTGCTTACTTACTTACTTACTTACGCCTGTTACTCCCAATGGAGCATAGGCCGCCGACCAGCATTCTCCAACCCACTCTGTCCTGGGCCTTCTTTTCTAGTTCTATCCAGTTCTTGTTCATTCTTCTCATGTCTGTCTCTATTTCTCGGCGTAATGTGTTCTTTGGTCTTCCTCTCCTCCTCTGACCTTCAGGATTCCATGTGAGGGCTTGTCTTGTGACGCAATTAGGTGATTTCCTCAAGGTGTGCCCAATCCACTTTCAGCGCTTCTTCCTGATTTCTTCCTCTGCTGGAATCTGGTTTGTTGTCTCCCACAGTAACTTGTTGCTGATAGTGTCTGGCCATCTGATCCGAAGTATCTTGCGTAGACAGCTGTTAATAAACACTTGTATCTTCTGGATGATGGCTTTCGTAGTTCTCCACGTCTCCGCCCCATACAGTAGAACTGTCTTCACATTTGTATTGAAAATTCTAACCTTGGTGTTGGTTGACAATTGTTTTGAGCTCCAGATGTTTTTCAGTTGTAGGTATGCTGCTCTTGCTTTGCCGATCCGCGCCCTCACATCTGCATCTGATCCACCGTGTTCATCAATGATGCTGCCCAGATATGTAAAGGTTTCCACATCTTCCAAAGCTTCTCCATCAAGTGTAATTTGATTGGTGCATATTGTATTGTATCGGAGAGTCTTGCTTTTCCATTTGTTTATATTGAGACCTACTTCTGCTGAGGCTGCTGCTACTCTGGTCGTTTTCTCCTGCATTTGTTGTTGCGTTTGTGATAGAAGAGCCAGATCATCTGCGAAGTCTAAATCGTCAAGCTGCATTCTGCCTGTCCACTGTATTCCGTGCTTTCTTCCAGATGTTGACGTCTTCATGATCCAGTCGATCACCAGGAGAAAGAGAAAGGGCGAGAGTAAGCAACCTTGCCTTACACCGGTCTTTACTTCAAACGAGTCGGTGAGTTGTCCTCTGTGGACGATTTGGCAGTTTAGTCCATCATAGGAGTTCCGTATGATATTGACTATCTTCTCAGGCACGCCGTAGTGTCGAAGAAGCCTCCATAGTGTCGTCCTGTCCACACTATCAAATGCCTTCTCGTAGTCGATGAAGTTGATGTAGAGTGATGAATTCCATTCGATTGATTGTTCCACAATGATACGTAGAGTTGCGATTTGATCTGTGCACGATCTATCCTTACGAAATCCAGCTTGTTGATCTCGAAGTTGGGCGTCCACGGAATCCTTCATCCTGTTTAACAATACTCTGTTGAAGACTTTTCCTGGTATTGAGAGAAGAGTGATGCCCCTGTAGTTATCACACTTGCTGAGATCGCCTTTCTTTGGTATCTTGATCAGAAGTCCTTTTTTCCAGTCTATTGGTACTTGTCCTTCATCCCAAATCTTACTGAAGAGGATGTGGAGTATCTTGGCAGTTGCTGCTACATTTGCTTTCAGTGCCTCTGCCGGGATGTTGTCTGGTCCCGCTGCTTTGCCGCTCTTGATTTGTCTAATGGCTATGCTGATCTCTTCAATTGTTGGTGGGCCAACATCGATTGGGAGGTCCGTGGGTGCTGCTTCGATGTTGGGTGGGTTCAGTGGAGCTGGTCGATTCAAGAGTTCTTTGAAGTGTTCTACCCACCTGTTTCGTTGTTCTTCAATGTCGGTGATTACTTTGCCTTCCTTGCTTTTCACTGGTCTTTCTGGCTTACGGTAATTTCCAGCAAGTTTCTTTGTTGTATCATACAGTTGTCTCATGTTTCCTTCTCTTGCAGCCTTTTCCGCTGTCATCGCTAAATCTTCCACATGTTTACGTTTGTCGGTTCTGATGCTCCTCTTCACTTGCTTGTTTGCCTCTGTGTATTCGGCTTGTGCCTTGGTTTTTTCCGCTCTGGTTCGGCTGATATTGATTGCTGCCTTCTTGTTCCTCCTTTCTTCAATTTTATCCAGTGTACCAACAGTGATCCATTCCTTGTGATGGTGCTTCTTTTGGCCCAGAACCTCTTGACATGTTGAAACGATTGCCTCCTTGATACCTTTCCAGCTGCTCTCCATGGTAGTCCCCTCTCCATTGAGTAGATCATGAAAGGCCTCGAACCTGTTGCTGATGGCTATGTTGAATTTGTTGAGTTTGTCAGCATCTCGAAGAAAGGCCGTATTAAACTTTTGTGATGTTGTACGCGCTGTTGTCAAGTGTTTCTTAAGTTTTAGTTTCATCTTGGCGACCAGCAAATGATGATCGGATGCTATATCAGCTCCTCTTCTGGTTCTCACATCCTCCATCGTCCTCCTGAACTTTTTGTTGATGCAGATCTGGTCGATTTGATCCTGTGTAGTGTGATCCGGTGAAATCCAAGTGGCTTTGTGTATGTTTTTGTGTGGGAATATGGTGCCACCTATGACCAGTTTATTGAAGGCACATAGGTTTGCAAATCTCTCACCATTTTCGTTCCTTTCTCCTATTCCATGTTGTCCCATGACGTCTTCGTATCCAGTGTTGTCCTTTCCAACCTTGGCATTGAAATCTCCCATCAGAATGGTCAGGTCCTTGGTTGGGCACTTCTCGAAGATCGACTGCAACCTGTCGTAGAATTGGTCTTTAGCTTCTTCATCGTAGTCGTTGGTCGGCGCATAACATTGGATGACGTTCATTATAATGCCCTATTTCTTTGTTTTGAAGGAGGCTTTGATGATCCTTGGTCCATGAGATTCCCATCCTATAAGTGAATTTTGTGCTTGTTTGGATAGCATCAGTGCAACTCCTTGTGTATGTGGGGCATTTTCTTCTTCATGACCGGAGTATAACAGAAGTTCTCCTGAAGACAGTCGTTGTTGTCCAACCTGCGTCCAATGTGTTTCGCTGATCCCAAGCACCTCCAGGTTGTATTTTCTCATTTCTGCAGCAATTTGGAAGACTCTTCCGGTCTCCCACATTGTTCGGACATTCCATGTACCTATAAAAATTGTCGCTCTGGTTATAAGAAGGTGCATCGGTCTCATGACTTCCGAAGGAACTCGGCTTTCATCATGAGACGTCATAATTATTCCTTCTACTCCCAGGGCAGAGTTTGAATGGTTTGAATGATTTTTTCTGGTTAGCGTTTTTTAGCGAGTTGGTTTTCTACGGGATGGGGTCGCTAACCCCATACCCAACCCTCCTCCTTTACCCGGGCTTGGGACCGGCAGTAACTCTAGAGGAGCTACAGGCGGAGTTGAAATAGATTTCATGGACAAACATAATAAGTAAGAAGTTTGATAATTTCATATAATCATATAAATATTACTGTATATTAAAGCCTGGTGAGGATCTAGTCGAAAACAGTATTGTTTTCCTATATGTGTTGTTCTAATTCACAATATTGGAATTTTTAAATCTATTTTGATAAGTTTAGATTATTTAGTTCTTTCTTTAGCTCTCTTTTGGTTTTTTACCTGTTCAAAAAGTCTATTTACTTTCTCTTGTCACTTTTTTGTTAAGTGCTTTACCAAGGGTTTGTCTGAAGACGCTTTTTACAACATTAAGGATAGTGGTTTCTGTCTGAGCTAGGTCAGAGCTGTCTCAATTACTTGAGTTCATGCGTCTAGTTTTGTTTACTGTGTTTCGTTTTGTGTGGTATGTTTCATGCTTCGAATTATTAGAATTCAGCATCTTAACTGTTAGTGTTGTGGCGAACGAGAACATGGGTGGGGACAACCAACGTATTCTAATACAAAATTACAGGGTATCTTGGCTAAACATAAGAACCATACACTGAATAACTCATTAGGAAATTTCCATCATATGTCCTTCAAATTCTGTATGATTACACAAGTTCACAATTCCTTTTTATTCTCCCTTCTATTCTGTTCAACCTGATCTTCTTAGCCTTCTGCTGTCAGTTTTCCCACTTCTGGTGTTAATACTACTTATGTCTGTGGACAGAAGTAGCATACACCAGTGTTACTAGATAGTGGTTAAAATTTGCATCGGCGGATTTACTTGTATGGTCATCGTATATTAAGAAGTCCGTTATTTTTTCTGCTGGTATTAGGTAATCATTCGACCATTTCGGGTCCATGGATTTATTCGGGTATTCTTTCGTACGTCATTTTTCGTTACATAAGTTTTGGAAATTCTCATTTTTGTTTCGTAGCAACCTACTAACCTCATTTCATTCGGTAAGGTTTCCGCTTCCGAGTCTGTTGACTTCCCTGGTTTTTTAGGAATCTTTTATGCAAATCTGAGCTCAACTGAGAGTTGAATTCACCTAGGAAACCTTATTGTTTTAAGATTTTGCTTAGACTATCATAGAAGCATTTGTAGTGGCTTAGCTTCGTCAATCAATCACCTTGATAACCGTTGTTATATAAGTCCGAACGGTTTTTGAAATCAGGTGATAAAAAGCGGCGACTACAGTTTGTTAGCGGATAGAGCAGATAACAACGTTACAAGCACATCGAGCGAATTTGGAGCAGATAAGCTAATATATGCGAGCGAGCGAATACAGAGGCAAATTTATAGTCAGATCGAGTCAATATGCAGCGAGGCAAGGCAAAGGCTATTAAATAGGATTCGTGTACATATATACATGGAAAAGTGGATAATTCACCGAGCAATATTTAAGTGATTAACATTTAAGCTAGAGAGATATGTGTGTAGGCTATCACATGTGATCAAGCGTACATCGTCGGTCAGTCAGTCAGTCAGTCACAGCGTAGAACTTCGTACGTACGTACATCAGTTCGAGCCGCCATACCACATTAGCACAGAGATGAAGTTGTCGATTCAAATACTATATTGGTAAAAGTAGTAAGAGTATAAGTATTTTGTGAAAGATAAGGGTTTGAAGATGTTATTGAAGGAGTATAATCCAGTGAAATAAATTTGGAAAGAGAAAAAGGATAGGGACATGAAGAATTTAAAAAGGTTAGAATTTGGTAGAACACAAGGAGTGGATGCACCTTCTCCATTGCAAACGATTTTGAGCCATGTCATTCAAGGTCTCTAACCATCGGTCGCTATCATCTCGCGAATCCCAACCAGGTAGTCTACACCTACCAACATGGCTCAGTCCATTTGTCAGCGACTTCATGGATTTATGCCATGTTTTGGTCTGGCCGCCCCTAGCTTTCTTCCAACCTGCTCCTACACCACAAAATATTGCACGTCGGGGCAGTCGGTGGTTGGGCATACGTAACACATGTCCCAGCCATCTCAACTGATGGAGTTTTACTACTTCATCAATCGATTTGCCATCCTTACCTAGTACCCGTTTCCTAACAACTGCATTACTTACTCGGTGATCCCAGGATATACGAGCAATGCTTCGAAGACACCTATGATCGAAAACTAGTAGCCTACGAATATCCTCTACTCTTATCGGCCATGTTTCACTGCCATAAAGTAGGACGGAACGAACTGCTGCACAGTAAACCCGTCGTTTGGTTGGTAGATGGATATCTCGCCTATGCCATAAATGACGCAAGTTGGTGAAAGCTAGACGAGTCTTCTGTATCCGTGCTGAGATTTCGTCACATACCAGACCACAAGGGTTGATGAGACTCTCAAGATAAGTGAAACAGTCAACACGCTCAACTAATTCACTCCCTATTATTAGTTCAGGTGCCGATGCAACCTAATCCTGAAGTAACATTTTGCACTTCGAGGGAGAGAATCGCGCGTACATAATTATACAGATATGATAGTGATCATAATACTACATAGAAATAGACTAATTTTTACTGTCCGAATAACATTATCTATTAAATAAGTTGGTAAAAGGGCTTGGCAAAATTAACTATAATCGAAATTAATCGTAGGAGTGTTGCTATACGTTCTTTCTCACTCTCATCTTTAGACGTTTTGTTGAGGCGTAGCAGTCCACTAGGCGAAATATATTCATATCGTCCGTATCATTAACTTCATCTGTAGCAGTTGTACCTTCAATATCCATGTAATTCTTTATGTTTATACTTTCTTGTTTACTGACTAAAACTCCAAATTCGGTGTTTTGTTATCTCTTATCACAAGATTGCTGTTGTAAAATATCTCTTCACTGCTTGTTTCTAATGTCTTAGATATTGTTCTCGTTCTTTTCAGTAACGATATATGGTATTTCTTTTCAGCTAGTTAGGTCACTACTTAACGTATCTTGCAGTCCTGGACACATCCCATAAGCCAAGTTTGAATTTTTTGGGCGCTCCATATTTTTTTGTCGCTTTGTAGATCGACAAGGTTTATATATGGCGTTGGATGTGGATGGCTTCTCCTCATCAGCTTGGCTACCATCTTCAGCCTTAGTAGTTACGTTCAGTTTCTTTAAGTGTTTCCTAATCAGTGGTTTGAGTAGAATAGAGATTAGCCCGATCTCCACAAAAGTCCCCTCATTAGTTCGTGGAACTGAGTTACACCATACAAGAGTCACTACAGGAAGGTGCACGTTTTTCTTTACTCCCAAGGCAATTTTTTACGCTTCATCTTATGTATTAAGGTAAAAGATCCTAATGAATCCAGATTTGATTGCACAAAGGTATGCTGCATTGTTTTTTGTCATTGATCTAAAAAACTTACACTGACATTAAATTGTTAGTAAAAGTGTATTAGTTTTTTTAATGTCGATTTATTCATCATTGAGTTTTGTTATTGAACTGAACACGGGAAACTTGTTGCCACACTGAGATAAGACCAAGAAGTCAGTGCTCCATAGAAATAATTCATTTTGTTTTAACCTATGATTTTGATTTTGTAAGTTTTTTTGGAGACCTATTTTGATCATATTAATCAGGATATTTTTATTGTTTTACTGGAGCAGTAAACGCTCAAAGTTGAAAGATTGTTTAAGCTGGCATACTTAACAAAAATGTATACTCAATTAATTACCTGATTATGCACCTTAGTTGTTTCTCTTTTCTTAACAATCCAAATAATTTTTGCTGCTTGGTATCTTTTCTAGATTACTGGTGATCGCCTCGTCCACCGCTCTGATGACAAACCTGAAGCTTTAAAAAAGCGCTTGTATGAGTATGATAAAAATGTAGCACCTATTTTACATTTCTATGAGTCTCAAAATAAACTACTTCGAATAAACGCAAACAAAGATGTTAATCAGGTGTTCAGTGATATTCAAGAACTTGTTCGTACGAAATTAGCAGAGGAAAAATAGATGTATGAAATGTTTTTAGTGATCTTGTTTTAGTGTTTAAATTAAAAGAGTACTTCGAACAATATCTACCACTATGCTTTCCTGGGTCCTTTATTAATGGATAGTTTCCCTAAAAACAATAACCAAATTATGTGTAGTCTTGTTTTCCCGAGATTAATTTTATGTATTGCATAGTAAAAACCTCCAATTATCATATACCGTTTTTTCAATCAAATCTTTGGGTTTTTCTTCGCTTCCACCCTCACATTATTAGTTCACAAAAAATTAAACGTTCTGCTTTTTCAGAATGTTACGTTTTTAATTATTTTACTCACTTCCTGAAGTGTATGGTAGTTCCTAGTATTTCGAAGTAAAGTTCTCCATATGACGTAAATTAATTATTTATTAATATTATGTGTGTAGTTACTGATCTTGAAAATAACATCAACCTTGGTGAGTTGATGTGTGGTGAAATTTAGTTACAAATTCAGAAATCCCTTTTAGCGTTTGTTAACTTGCATCGCGTGGTGTAAGAAGCAGTCCATTCTGTATTGCTATATAACCGGAAATTGAAAAAATGAATAGACTGCTGGTCATTGATTATAGGTATCTCCGAAGCATTATTCCTGTATCATGGAACCAAGAAACGAGCGATGCCGAGTTTACGCGTAAGTTACTAGACAGGTATGACAAATGGGGCGGTATAGTTGTTAATCTTCATCGACTGAGGTGGGACGTCCTGTACGTGTGCCTGACCACCACCTTTCCTGGTGCGCTGCGTTGGCTAGTGTAATGAGGGACAGCCAAACTAATACATGACATCAGCCCATGAAGTCATGAACTATTAGTTTGAACCATATTGGTAGATGCAGATTACCTAATTGGGACCCACACAATCAGTTTTTAGAGACCTTATATGACACGGTTCAGAGTCAATCACAGTGGCACGAATGTATTCACCTTTTATCTTCCTCCTCAGTGGGGAGATTTAATACCACTTCGTACTTTTTATTCTTCGAGAGTTGCTACTCATCCTGTACTGATATAGTATGGAGACTTAGATTGACACATTTGTGGTGAGGCTCTGTGTTGATTACATCTGACTGGGTTATAATTTATTTGTATTGTTCATTTGAGTCTTCATGTTCAGGACTGTAATTGATCAGTCTGTTTTTGGTAAATGTGCATTCTGTGCGGATTACTTCGATATTCCTATCAAGTCACAGGCACTGATTTTTCCGTTTTTAACCTATCAGTGCCAGTGGATGGGTTGAAGAGACTCGAATATTCTTGTGTTAAATTTATTTGCACACTGATGTCTGGTTACTTAACTGAACTTGCTGTTTTGCTTTAGGACAAATTTATGCTCAGTCCAGGTTTTGATTTGGGGACCAGTCAAGTGGAGTTTCCGAGAATATTAGGCCGAAAGAGGAGACCTAACAGTTATCTAAGTATAAAATGTCGGTATTAAGAAATATGAGTGCTGACTATATGCTATTTGAAATTTAGACTTATGCAGTAAAAATTTTGTAACAGTAAATCATACAGTGTAAACACCTAGTCACGGGATTTAAATACGTTTCTTACAATATTTTGTGTTAGTGACAATCACTCAGTTTAAGTGTTCTAATAATTTTTTATTGGAATATAATCTACAGACTTTATTTTTACTGATTACACGGGGTCAACATCAAATAGCTTCATCTACAAAAAGTAGTGTTCTCATTCTAATTGTTGGGGAAGGGAAAGTTAGATTAGAGTGAAATCACTAGCACAGTGCACGAACGTATCAGTGAGTTATCCTGACTAAGGCTACTACAGATTTGTGGCTCGTTAATTGTGACTGTCCAGTCAAGATACAGTGGCTGGGATTTTAGTACCTTAGTGTTCTACTATTCTAGGCTGTGGATAGCGATAAGGCCTTAAACAAAGAAATCCGAGGGTGAAAGTTCTAACTGTTTTGGGATGTAATGGGAGTAAGTTGTCACATGGAATCCTGCTTTAACACAACAAAAAGGAAGAGTTTATTGGGAAAATAGCGCACCTTGCCTCATGGATTCTCATCTCTAGCGATAAGGCATAAGAAAAGTACAGATCTAACTCATTCAGAATTACTAACAAGATGGCCTTGTGTGACCGGTCTCAAGTAATCCCTTTGACCTAGTGTTCACACTCTTTGGCCAACAAGACCACAAATAACCCAGTTTAGTTCTCTGATAGTCCACAAAGCATTATCCTTCCACAGTGTGAGAAACCCTTTGTGGCCTTCTGATCTGACTCCAATTCAATCAAACAAAATGAATATAAACCTTACATTTTAATTCAGTATATTATACCCGGCCTAACCTTGTTTACAAGACGGCTATAAAAAGCTAAATACGTGTTAAGTTGGACGAATTTATTTCATACGGTGCAGAGGAGGCAAGTCCGACGATTCTCTTTGATCAAGTGTAACTCATTGTTCATAGCCAGAGAAAAATAAGCTAAAGACGTATGATGAATAGGGTAAGCATTACACTCATACATAAACAGTCAAGTTTAATAAGCAAATAATCGACAAGGTCAAAATGTAATTCAAGAAGAATAAATAAATTGATCTATCCGGAAGCTAGAATAACCCATGTTAGCTTGAAATAGTACTAGACATTACAAACCTTTGACAAAACTCGAGTATTGGCATATAATTCCCATTTAAGCATTAAAATTAAAACACGAAGTCCAGCGAAGGGATCTCTTTCCAACGAATTTATTATCAAGCTGTACAATCGTATATATATATATATATATATATATATATATATATATATATAGAATGTTTTGTTAAAGTACTAATTCCGTGAGGAAATGTGAACACTAATAACCAAGATTATAATGAGATGAATAAAATGTTTTGGTTACGATAATTAAAGGTCATAGAGGCGTAAAAATAAATGAGGTGATATGATGAGTATTCATGAATAAAATAATGAGAACATAAGTAAATGCAGTAATAATAATAGAATGATAATAATAATATTAAGGCCATGGTAATGATAATGATAAGACGTACTTCTTTTGTACTCATAGTTCTGGTTTAAGCTCATGGATGGTAAGAGCTTCGGCTATTTTTAGGAGTTGGATACGAAGAAATCTAGGTAGATTCGAATGAATCATATAAACAACCTTAAAATCAGACTGGGGATCCGCAGAATGATTACAGTCGATTAGGTGTTCAAGTATAGAACTGCTAACTGCTTTCTTTTCACTCTTGTAGAACCAAACTGGGATATGTTCTTGCAACCGAGTTGAAAGCGAGCGCTGGCTACGGCCGATGTACCTTGCTCCACAGGAGAAGATGAACTGGTAGATGCATATAGAGGCGACCAAACGCGGAAGCTTATCTTTTATGGATACAGAAAATAAGTTCTTACTAGTGAAGAATATTCGCGGTTTAGCAGCATTAAATGTCCTTTTAATCGTTGTTGTTAAACGATTTTTAATTATGTTTGATGTTCGATCACCTTTAAATTCCAGACTTATATAAAGGCTTTTCTTCGGGACGGAATAACTCGAGTAATTGATCCTCTGCAAACAATTCATAAACGTTTTAAGTTTCTATGGTGTAATGAGGCGTAAGTGATTGAAAAAATTCGATACATCCGCTCTATACATATTAAAAATTCTGATCACACATATCGAGGCGTTTATTTATGAAAACTAATAAAGGTCAATTATATAAGAGTTCAATTAATATTAATATTAAATTTGAAATATAAGATAGTGATGACATGATATGGTAAGAATGAGAGGTTATCACACTATCCAGGACAATAAAATAGATTAAAGATTGCCAGGTCAGATTAAAGGTAAGAAATACAAAGGAGGTTTGAATTTTCTCATAGCCATAGCTTCCCAATCTTACAAATGTGTTCTTGACATTTTTTATACAAGGCTTTAAAAACTATTGTAAGGTCAATCCTTCGGGCTATTTTCATTGCGTCTCACTACCGAGGAGCATGATTTTCCATAACATATGTTTATCGAGGCATGAATCAAGTGTCTCCAATCAATCTAATTTCATTAGCTTTGATTTATAAATGCTTTGAAAAGTATAAATGTAATCAAGTTATCCGAAATTCTTAAAGCAAATATGTTTTTTTTTCAAATCAATACCGTCTTTTAACTGAGCTATTTTGAAATTAAAAATTTACATAGCTTTTATATCATAGTAACTAAAGTATCAGCACTTTACAAAGTAGCACGGTGATTATCATTTGTTTCCGACAAGACTATGCTATCATGATAAAATAATCATTGTTCAATTTTTAACTCTACTCTTTATTTTTGTGGATTTTCGTGGAGATACAAAGTTCATTAGTTAACTGATGATAAATTACATATATTAGTAATAATTCAACGATGCTAGAGATTTTTTCGAATTCATATACTGAATAATATAGAAACTTTTACATTCTCATAATATATTAGATTGTTATTTCACTGACTGGACTATTAAAATACTAATTACTTTAAGTGAAGACTAACACTATTGCTTATTACATACTTCTGACGAGAATTTAATAAGCTAGTTACTAATTTTTCGTGTTTCATTCTCGTTTGGATCTTAAAAATACAATCTCACAAATTGTATGTAATTAGAAATGTAAACCATGGAATGCTAACTCAGAAGTCGATAGGTTAGGCCTTCGCTGCAAGAATTGAATGTTCTAGATTCGATACCTAGTAGGACAGTGAATTTACACTGTTGAGAGGTATCATACTGGGATGAAATATTTGTACAATGCTTCCTTGCTTTTAATGACTGTCTAGTTAAAATTATTTCATAATGTAGACTAAAAATATGAAATCTATTCATTTTTGTTCAAGAGACTTCAGTGCATAGTGAATCCAATTAGAAAAGGCTCAACAGTCTACTGCTTAGTGTTTTGAAATACACTCTTTAACATTCATTCAAATAAAAGAAATTGGATAATATTCTTTAGAATTTTCAAAAGAGTTTCTGTATTGATTAGTTACTAACTGACAATTTGTTAATAAAACTTATGTTAGTTGGAATTCGAGGTATGTGTAGGAATTGTGAATATAGTATTTGACCTTGCATCAACCATATAAATAATAGATATCGTACGATTTACCACATCTGTCCGATTTTATAGAAACAAATTCTTTCAATTATCACAAACATCCTAGAATGATACAAATGAAAATTCAAACACTTAATATTTCTCTATCAACTTTCATGCTAAATGAATATTGTAATTAGTAAATCAGAATACATAAGAACCAGCTTATATGTATATTAGACTAAGTTGATGCACTTCAAACCAACACATTAGCAGAAATTAACAAAATAAAGTGTAAATAGTATTGTAGTGATCGGCCGGTCTCGATAAGAACACGATTGGAATAACAGAAACAATTATTATTATTGTAACCAATTGTACCAGAGATTGTTTTACTGTACTTGTTTAACTGTATCAGACTCACTTCTTGTTCCGCTATCCGCCCTGTTCGGTTCGAACTTTCTTACGCTCTGCCCATTTTGCCTGTACCCGTTGGCACGTCTCGGTATTCTATCGATACCACGAGATCGCCAATAAATATACTTTATCTGGACTAATTAAAGCCTTCTGATTTGCAAGTTATCAAAGGAACCAAGTCGTTTCTGGGCGCGTAATCGAATTGTAGTGCTGATCATAGTCCGTCCTCGACTCGACCCTACTACAGTATTAACAGAAAGTATCAATGAAAGTCATAAAAAGCTAATCTTATATTATGTAATTCTAAAGTAGCTAATTTATCAACAGACCAATAAAATATTGTAGAAGATTTGAGTCATGAATACATCAACGCTACAACAACAACAACTACTACTAACTTTGGTGTTATGTTACTTATCAATAAAAACTTGATGATGGTAACTTCTATCATTGACCAAATAACAACTTATATAAGGTCGCTAATTTAAAAGCCGACCAATGGAACAAGGTTTTTCTAAAAGATTGTTATGATTACAGCTCTATGACTACTGGATTACAATCAACAAGAGTATTCAGTGTCTTTAATCCTCGGTTTAATGAATTTACTACCAGCCCATGAAATCTCAAATATTATAAATCAGTTCTGATTACTCAACAAAAGTCATGTAAAAAACCTTAGTAGGTCTGAATAAACTAATTGAAACAGGACATAGAAACTTGTACTGTAGTTTGTGATTTGTCACTATAAAATAAAAGATATTCTTGTTGGGTTAGCTTTTAATTGTTCGTCATAACTCTTTAAGTGAGAAGCAAGAGGTAGTGGTACTTATTAATCTGAGACGCTATCGGGAAGTGCACAGAATTTAAGTCACTAATGCTTCTACTGTAGCTGTGTATAGTATTATTTCTTAAACAGTGCGGTGCCTAGTATTGTAAAACTGTCTTGTTCGTGTTGTTTGTTAAAACTATTTTCTTTATTGTAGACTTTTCTTATTTTCCTTTCTAAAACTCATCTTTTGACAGTGTGACTTTCTAATTTTTATTTCTTCATGATACGATCACTTTGGTTTGAAGAATAAATGCTCTAGTCTCAAAACGTCCCAAGTATTTTTTGTGTGTAATATTAAACAGTAACATTTGTGAGATAATTTTCTACGAATATATTTTAAAGTTTATGACACTTCTTTCGTAATAACAGTGCCTGTTTAAGCAGTGTAAATTTTGTAAAATCCTATTAAAAGTTCAGATATCAGAATGCATTACCTAATTTTTTTTCTATGTACTTTTGCTAAAACAAACTACAAGCTTGTTGTTCAACGCTTCAAACAACGTGACTTTAAAAGTACACATTTAATCAATTTGTGTTATTTATACATGTTATAACTTGTTTCTAATAAATAGTAAATTCACGGTAGTTTACATTTTTATGTATGTGTATAAATGAATGTAATAAATGTATTGTAACTGATCTCTTCGAAGAGAAAAATAGGTTTTATGGGTGATTCATGAAATATGTACATATATAATACTTCAGTGACAAATATTTATTTGGATAAGATTTACCAGATGTCTGATAAAATATAGTTTAATTGTTTGATTTCGAATTCCAAATACAATACATTCGTTCGTGCTCATCTAGTACTGCATGGTCAAATTGCGTTTCTTCTGGGATTACTAGTATGTACTATAAATCAAATACGTCACATCATCATATTCACGTCACAAGCTGATAACAGCTTTATAACTCCATTTTATTTGATACGCACTAACAGTTTCTGGGTGCTTCCACTTTCCCATCCAAGTAGTTTCTCGTTGCATTAGGTTTTAGTCGGTCATGGCTCAAGGTATTTCTATGGCTCAATGTGTGCGACATCACCAATGGTTGTGGAGATCAAAATAAATCTCAAGAAACATGGTTACTTAGTGGTCATAAAAACGGAATACGAAGCGTATACCGGAAGAAAACGAATAAAACACGATTCTGGGGCTGCGACGTGTAAGATGTGAAATTATAGAGAGTATTCAGGGGTCAAACATTTATAGTTTGTGACATGACCACTAGATTGTAATTGGTTATTTATTCATAAGGTTATATGTCATTTGGTCCATTGTTAAATATAGCTTGGCTTAGGTAAGCTTAATCGAGCATGTGGAAAACTCTGAATCGGTTCACAATGCAGCTTTGGGGAGATTAAAATTGAGTAGGCGTTTAACGTAACCGGATGTTTACTGATAACCTATTTCAGAGGCTTGCATAACGTGTGACAAAGAAAGTTGACTCTTATTTACTTTATGTTCCCAAAATCTTTATTACAAAATCCTGAATCCGAAGGTTGTAATTGATATTTTTGGCAAATTTTAAAGTAGCGCAATTTAGTGTAGTTTTATTATATAGAGCCTTTTAAGGTAAGTTAAGGTTGGGCTTGATTCGTCTTAACAATGAGGGATCCAGTTTTCATGTTGCATATCTATTTTAATACGACAGGTCTGGCGTAATAAGCCTTACGAAACGGCGTTGTACTTTCTCGATTTTCTGTTGCTCTAGAAAATGATTACAAATAACCTTCTTAATATTCCTCAAAGTTCTAGACAAGATGGAAATGTGATTAATTAGATGATAGTTGCTTACGTCCAGTCAAGATCGTTTTTTAAATTGAGGGATAATGTATATAGTCTTCTAACGTCAAGAGAAAGTGACCAGATCAAAGGACAGATTGAATATTCCAGTAAGCAGGATAAGAATATCCGAACCCTTAAATTTAATTAACTTGACAGGTATTCCATCACAACCAATTCCAAGAGAAGGTTGTAATGATCCTATTACATCTCTCACAAAACTCGGCGTGAATTCTTGTTTTGCTTATGTATATGCGCTAAAACTGCTGATTATATGTTCATTCTGATTACATCTCGTGAATGCATGCACAAAGTGTTGCTAAGAAGCTCACATAGTTCTGTTGGGTCCCTTAAAAGGCATCATCGAACTTTAGGATAGTAAGAATACTAGACTGAATACAAAGTTTCTCCTCTAGAATAGCTGTTAAAAACTGTTCTTATTTTACAAATTGGAATTCTGTTGTTCATCATCTAATTCCATTGTTTACCGAAAGCTTTTCATACTGACTAGATGTTAAGAATGTCAGAACAGTCATATTAAACAAAGTACCTTTTTCTCAGATTCCATAGTTTAGATCTGCATTTAATGGGGATATTATCACATTGAGAGGTACGTGCATTTTTTTCACAATCAGAGCGATTAAATCGAGACAACTCCTAAGATTTAAGTAAAGATAATCTAGTGTACTATTAACGTCACTGGAAAAAAGGACTTATCTTGATTAAAACCACGTAGTAGGATCTCGGAGTAAAACAGGTCGGTGTTTGCAAAGTTTATGATAGAAGCTGTAGGAACGTTTGTTATATTTCGAGTACAAGAGCACTTTTGTGCAATGAATTGACAGGCTACAGCTGTTAGATCCATTTTGAAAGTGAAAATCCCTCCATGCATACATTTGTGATTTCTTCCTTGTGGTTTCTTTATTTGTATATATTGTTAACTTTTTTGATGCTAATTAAGACTGTAACGCTTAATTTTCTTGGTTTTCCTATCGTTTTTATTGAGTCTCTATGTTTCTTACTGAACTGTATTTAGTTTGTTTTAATTGTTATTATTCTGGCGGCTGACATATTGACTGCTAGCTCTTTGATTGTGCGGTTTGATTTTGACTGGGATCGTGCATTTTTGGTTGTAATTTGGAGCACTTTCTCAGAAATTGAAACACTTTGTGTTATAGAAAAGCCGCTCAAACGGAATCTTACTTGATCTATCCAGAAAGGATAGAATGACACTCACCTTCTGGTGTTTTCGATTGAATATTTTGGTATCAATTGTTGGTTGAATAACCGGGTGGTAATATTTGTTTAGAACCTTTGTTACCCAAAACACTTTGTTCTGATTTCGATTGGGTCACGCGTCCACAAACCTATTCCCCCGTTATTCGGCCACATCCGGACCTATTGGAATCTAGGTTTGGATCTTACAACAGCTTCAGCAATAATAATAATTGATTCTCAAATAACAGCTCGTTACATGAGGCATGCCAGTTTACAGACAAGATCAAATCGTTACAGAAGTTACAATTTTCACTGTAGTAAACTACTCAGCTGGGTCGATATTTTGTAAGATATGAATGTAGATGGTTTTAGTAAGAAACGTAATGCCGATATCACAATTGACGCGCTTTATGAAGGTGGCGTTGCGACATGCAACTGATGGTCGAGAAAAGATCCATGTGAAGCTGGGGGCTTCTAAAAACTTCAACCTCATACCACTTTAGAATATCTGAGGCTTTAATAATGGCGCAGGACGAAGTCGCCCGTTCCATATCTGTTTTCGGTGGTGTATCTCAAGCGGGTTGTAAAAGTGTGTAAGAAAAGGGAAGGACGAGAAGCAGAGCAATGTTCATGAGGAATAGTTAAGGTATGAATACTTGGTCTATTTCTCTGTTATTAAGGTACTTATTAAGCAAGAGCATTCTAATATGTTAAAGAAAATAAGTGTAAACAAGGTATGAGTGGATAAGGAACCATATGAAGTAAGGTTGTTCAGAAAGAAGCTGAAAGTATGGGATTATGTGTAGTTATAAAATATAGTGCTGAAAACAGTATTCTGATACACAAATGGCTGTCTCCCTTTTTGTAGAAGATATTTGAACCCTTTTTGTTTTTAGAATTTATAGGGCATTGAGCCAACTTAGTTTTTAGCAGATTGTCTAGTTTGCTTGCAATAGGATTACTCGGTAGGAAATAAAACCAATTCAGCGTTTTGAACGCGATTTGAAACGGTATTTTACATGAATAAATCAGCATCAATACCGTTGGTTTGTGACATCCCACTTGACATAAGGAGCCGTAATTTAACATAATGTTCTGCCGGACAGACATGGGTGGATTGAAGTCATCTCCCTACCATCATGTTTGCTGGTCGGTAACGCCACCCTTCCTCCTTTTGTGATGTTAGGCTCTCTTATGTTTTTGGTATGAATGTTGCTTTAATCCAAGCCGATAGTTGGAATATACAGTCTCTACTAGTTCCATGTTACAAGCAAATCAGATGGCTAAAGTATTTGTATTATAGGTCGAACATCCACTAGGTATATCATACAGGTCACATTATATGTGGTTAAGAGATGGTAAGAACTAATAGCAAGTCAAAGGATATGAAAGAGTAGAAGACAGTAAAATTTTCAGGGTCAGAAAAATAAAACATTGAGCAACTCACAATAATTTGGGACATTCTGAGCTCCTTTTGATCGGCATCCATAAGATTTATGAGTAATCTGTCTACTTGTAATAAAAAAGACATGACACTTCGGAATAATAATAATTCTTTAACCATTAGAGAGATTCGGAATCTGAAAGTGAGGGTTAAGAGCAGAGGGCCGTGATTTATTAGTCAATGAATAGTGAGAGAGGATAAAGCGTGTGTCCTGTAACTTGGTTATATTCATGTTAATAACAATGGTGTTCGTCATATTTTTGTTCCGTCTATAGTAAAGTGCCTCATTGGTATGCAGGAGTTCAAGAAATAGTTGGTGAAGCTCTTAAATGTTTAGTAACAGGGTTATTAGCATTTTAAATTTAGTAAAAGTGTCACAGCTACGGATAGGTATTGGCAACTTGTTCCACAATAAACAATTCCGCACTTTAAAAAACTTACAACGCATTTGTTCTTGGTGTTTTACGGTAAATAGTGTATATGCGTTGTTTCTTAGTCTATAGGCTGGGTCATGGCTTATAGTAGGGCAGAAGGTTAGGAATGAGAGTCCAATTGTTGCTTTGTAGTCAAATATCAGATTGTTCCTTAACCTACGGTGCCATAAAGGTTCCAAAGAGAGGTGCTTACACTTATCTGTGTAATCAAGAGTGAAATCACTTCCTGGCAGTTGGCATGTGGATCGTCTGTGAACATCTACTCTTATTTTGTCAGTGGTATTCATATTAGAGAATATAAAAGAGCAGTATTCAGGGGAAGGTCGTATTCATATTTTGTAAAGGGCAAGCTTAGCCTCTGTCGTGAAGAAATTTTTTGTTATGAAACCAATTAGACGTCTAGCTTTAGAAATAATAGAGGAGGCGTATGCTTCAAAGTTTAGGCTTCCTGTGTAATTAATTTCTAGATCGTGTGCTGATTTAAATGTCTGGACTTTACTTTTATGTAAGTAAAGTTGTGGTTCATAGGGGTGCTTTCCAAAGTGCATGATCCCGCATTTGTGAAGGTTAAATGGTGAATGCCACTTTTCTCTCCAGATAGTTAGGTTATTGAGATCATCTTGAATCAGGGATACACTTTTACTTAGAGCCTCAGGCTTATAGCTGTATACTATTTTGATATCATCAGCATATAAGTATGGTTTCCCAGATTTTATGATGTTACATATATCGTTTATATACATGAGAAACAAAAGTGGGTCTGATACACTTCCCTGGATGACGCCACTAGTTATTGGTCTAGGTAATGAGAGACAGTCGTTGTACTTTACCATTTGTTTACGTCCCTTTAAGAATGAAAGAAACCATGAATAGAGTGGGTTGCTGATTCCGAAGGACCGTAGTTTGGCTAGAAGCCTTTTGTGTGGAACTTTATCAAAAGCTTTCTTAGAGTGTAGAAATATGACTGACACAAGGAGTCCATTGTCTCGTTTCAGAGTTATATCATTCATGTAGTCTACTATGCATGTATCACATGATCTGGACCTAAGAAATCCATGCTGCGAGACCGAGATGAGATTATTAGTAATTAGACGCTGGACTATCGCCGTCTTAACTACTTTTTCCATCACTCTAGACACCATTGAAGTTATGTTTATGGGTCGGTAATTATCAACATTTGCTTCAGGTCCTGTTTTAATTTTGGGAATGATGTGTGTAGTTTTCTAGGCAGTAAGGTGACACGCTGTAAAGAGTGATATCGCAAATAGTTTGAGTAATAAAACACACATATCATCACCTCTACGTTTTATCATGCTAGCCGGAATACCATCTGGTCCATCAGTGTAAAAGTGTTTTAATGTACTAATTGCCTTAGGGATATTTTGTACATTGAAGTCTACATTAGTAATCGCACGGGGAGGTGCTGGGATTAGTTCAGAATCATTGAGTGGTTTTTCATCAGTTGATGATGAACAAAAGTTTTCGCTGAATAGTTTCGTAACAAGTTTAGGATCTTCATATACTTGTTTGTTTTTAATAAATATGTTCCCTCTCGATTTAGAACGTTTTAGTTTATCTTGAAACAGTATGGTGAGTGCAGAGTAGTTATTATTAAGTTCGACAGTAGGTTTTTCCTGTTCGACTGTTTTTTTGTGTACGTATTGCTTCTGTTCGGAGAAGTATTTCTATCATCGCTACTAAAGAGGATATGTCATTAAAGTTGTTGAATCAAGTAAAATATCTTTGGAGACGTTTTCGTGTACCGACCAGTATATACAAATCTTTAGAGAACTTAGGTCTCCAGTATTTTAAGGGTGCGGTTTTGTCAATGATACTTCCGATGTTGTGATACAATATATTGTTTAGTATGTCGGTATTGTTTGCAGCTAAGAAAGTTCCCCAATCAGTGCTTCTTGGGTAATTGTGAAAATTATTACAATCTACCTTGTGGTAGTTTCTACGAAGTATTACAGTTTTACGTCTACCGGTTGTAGGTCTTATATTAAGGCTACAAGTGACAATGTTATGATCACCACCCGGAAACGTTTTTCCAATATACACGGTATTGGGGGTGCGGCCACTGGAAAATACTAAGTCCGAGATATTTTGATGTCTGGTAGGGCTACTGACATACTTAGTCCATTGTCCTAATTCTAGACATTCAATAAATGATTCATAATGTTTCGAAGCCTTGACTGGAAAACAAGAAATTTCAGGCATGTTGAGGTCACCACAAATGAGCTTGCCTGTGAATGGGAGGGATGATGCTAGTGTGAATACCTCTGATAATACTGCCATTTCACCTATTGATGCGTTAGGTTGTCGGTAGACACAGCCGAACAGTAGGGTAGTAGAACTCAACGGCTCTAAAAAAATCCACACAGAATTCTTCAGTTTGCTTAACTCAGGCATATCACATAATAGTGAGTTTAGGCTAGAGTGAGCGTAAATAAGGCATCCTCCGCCCCGTCCTTTCAATCTATCACTTCTATTTAGGAAATAGTTAACAAGAGACATACTTAGGTCGGAAGTATTATTGTTAATGCATGCTTCAGATATCATTATAAGCGGTGGTTGATATATGGAAACAAACAGAGCTAAAGCCGTCTTTTTATTGGAGATGGACCTAGCGTTGATACGATACATACTAAACAAATGGCTCACTAAGTTAAAATAAGTGAGAGTATCTCGATTAAAGTTGTCATAACCCTCGCAGGTGTAATATGGGTTTGAAGTGAGGGATTGAATGTTCTTCAATAGCTCTGTATTTTGATAGCTAGAGTTAGTGGGGGATGTATCAAATGAGCTAGTGAAGTTGCTTGGGGGTTTTGCCCAGGAGAGAAGGGTGGGAGTACTCTCTGTTGGGCACTCTGCGGGGGAAGCAGTTTTAGGTTCTGCATGTGGTTCAAAATGACCTGGGCTCTATGCTTCAACAGGGGTGCCGCTAGGGGCCTGGCACAGGTCGACTATAAAGTGTACCGTTATTTGCAAAATAGTTCTGATGGTTAAGCTCGTAGCCTCTGTTATAGCTATTCGCGTTAGTGTAAGCACGAGGTGGACCTGATGCACGTAACTTGAAGTAGTTACGACTGTTATTAAAAATGGAAGCCGCTTTTATGTGGTGGGTTGGTGCTGAAGGGTTTGAAAGTTTTCTTTCTGAGAGCAATTACAATTGTGATCCTGGAGAGTGTAGATAGGATGTGAGGTGAGGAACTTATAATTACTATGCTTATTAATGGTTTAAGGCTTTAGAGGGTGTGTGAAGTGATCAGTACATTGGTAGTTTTTGTTAGTCTGCATGTAAAATGGTTTGGTACGCTCAGTGCTACTACCTTTTATGTAACTTAGAGATGTTGATGGCAAGTTACATGATATCAGTAAGTAGAACCTATTCACTGTTGTTGGGATACACACAGAACAGTTGGTATCAACCTTACGTGTTTCCCTATTTGGTATCGTGGATTTTGTCTCTCCAAACTTTTTTGTCATAGCTGAAGGGTTTCTTTGCCTCTGTGAGATGAATTTAGGTTCATTCGAATCATCTTGTAGAGTGTCTTTAGAGGAACTAATTTTCAAGTGAATATGTTTGGTTGGATGTGTGTCATCACACAGCTCACATTTTAGTATCTTACTGATCGAACAGCCGAGATCAGGGATGTCGTTATGCTTTTTAGTGACCGTTGGAATCCGTATCTTATCCAAAGGTTTCTGATCTGCAGACTCATCTAGATCTACAGAGTGACCTGCCGTTTGAGGAGTGACATCATGCTCATTGTTCATGCGCTTTATATTATTCACTGTGTTGCAAACTGCCTCTAGCTGGTTATTTACTGTAGTACTATTATGCGATTCCATCGCTTCACGTCTCCTTACACGACGTTGACAGGGCGTTAGGTCAGTAGTGACTTTTATGCTCTTGTATGGAATTAATGAGCTCGAATCAACAAATTGTTTCACATCGTTACAACAGCTAAACATAAACAGGAGAAGGCAAGTCAGTGTTTCCGACTTTTTTCTGAGGCGGATGACTTGGCGGTTGACTTTCGGCATATCCCATGCTTTGAGGCAAATATCCCTTAACGTATTTGGGTGTATGCGATCAGAGAGATTGTATACAACTGCATTGTGGGAAGACATCTCTCTCTTCGTCACTTCTTCAGTCACAAATTCTAAAATACACTCGGTCTTAGTGAATTGTTCAGGATTTTTTATCACTAATAATACCCCATATGCGTGTAAGGGGTGCTAGTTGGTTGAGTTGACCGTTAATTTCGGCTAGAGAGTTTTGTAACTGACCAATATCAGCATTATATCGATTAGTATTTTTGTAAGTGTCAGATAAGCTGTTAGACTCCATGGTTTTTGGTATTTTCGATTTAGGTCTTAGTAAAGCATGCTGTCTGGTAGACCGTGTTGACTTTTCGATGCATGTGGGTATTTCGCCTTTTATGTCAACTAGTCTTACAGTTAGCATACTGCACGAAGAGATGGAGGGGTTGTTACATGGAGAATCAGGTCGTGATAGTGATATTTGTGGATAGGACGCATAGGATTCAGAAGATATAGGCTTATCATTGTCAGCTACTGAGTCGTCAGTCATAGGGTTTGCAGACTTCGACCTTCTAGTAAGCTCGAAAGTCTGTGAAATTTCCATTTTTATCAGAGTTACTTGCCATAATTTGAAGCTGGGTGAGTAAATAGCTTGTCTAACTAGAATGTTATATCTGAGTATACAGTTATTATTACGTATTAACCAGGTTAATACTAAGATCAGAGACTATGAGTATATAAAGTATGTCAGATATAAGGTTTTAAGCTATAACGTAAGAGAGTACTGGTAAGAGGAAAATCTATATTTCGATTAGTATAATCCAAACATAAAGACGCGTCAATGTCAATTGCTATGACCTTATATAAGATAAGTGTCCGTCAAAATGATTTTCCTGTGGTAAAGTGTAACCAATATACGAGATAGGATGATAATCTAAGAATAATACAGCCTGCAAAAGAACAAGTCGAAGAATTTCTAAACCACGTAAAAAGATGTTAGCACTTTCAAATTTCACTGCTTGGAAATTCAAGAATAATATACTCAGTATATGTCAAGGCATTATCTGAGAAAATCAAGTTTAATAAATTAGCTTTTTGATGGGCCTATTGACTGTGCCGGTAAAATAAATCCCCAAAATCAATAGTTTTGTAAGTCTTCGACATTTGATACTGAACAAATTTGTTTAAGTAAACTGGCAGTGGCATTGAGCCGCAACCACACAACCCTCAAAGCTGAACACGAGACAACTTGGAAAATAGTTATTCAACAGTTAACGCAGACGAAAACCAACAGTGGAATAGGTGGGAAGACAAGGTGTACTCAGGCTGGGTAGCATCAGATATGTCGACTATCACGTCGAGTCCTCCTTGTGTGACTTATCTCTTTTACTCATATTGAATATATTATTCTATCTCCAGCCTAAGTGAGTTCTCCATCATATGTTGGTGATTACTATGATGCGATGGGTCGGTGTAGACAATGATGTGACTCCCAACTAAGATCTTATAGATTAGGCAGCCACATCATGACATATCTACAACTTTAGGATTAGGTCTATTATTAGAGCAGTCTCAATAACGAAGTGGACCATAATCCTACAGACTCACCTAGCTGAAGGAGCCTGGTCACGCATCCACACGAGATCACGAATGGGTATGCTGTGCTCAACTTCTCTCACAACTGCTACTCGGCTTAGATTAGTTACTTTTCAAAATATCGATAGCCTTTCAAACATATCTTCGAATCTCTTCGCTTCTGACTTCTGATTTCACTGAGTTGGCATGTTTCGGTTATAGAAGGTGTTACTGGGTCAAGTGTTGTCAGACTCCAGATACTTGTGGCATCTTTGTGACTACCTGTGTCCAGCTGTTTGTTTCTAGCACTTCAATGAATTTTTCAAAATGAGGGGGACCACGTTATGTATTCCAGATAACGGAAGGCATATTAAAATCACCAGCTATTAACTTAGCCATAGGTAATGACGACAAGTATGTGAATGCTTGATTAAAATGTGTATCCGTTGCTCAGGCGGCACTTTGTGGTCTGTAGACGCAAACTTTCAACAAATATTGATGGGCACAATTATCCACAGTGACGAATATAGAGTCCTTTAGCAGTTTACAACCCTCTAGGAAGATTATGGTCGATAGAACACGAGGTCACACTTACATTATCCAGCCCTAGTCTTTACCTGAATTTTGGTCTTGACGGTACATTTTGTAAATGTCCACACACAGTGGCGAATCAGAAATATTAGGTACGCACCAGGTCTCAGTAAATAGAATGAAGCATGAGTTGATCAGGTAAGCTATAGGGTTTGATGGTAAGTTACATGACATCAGAATGGAGAATCTGTTCACCATTGCTGGAACAGCTATAGAGAAGTTGCGTTGAATCCTACGTATTTCCTTATTTGATGTCGTAGATTTCACCTGTCCACTCTGCTTTACCAGAGCTGGAGAATTCCTTTGTATATGTTAACGAAATTTAGGTTCGTTAGAGTCATATTTTGTGATACCTTCAGGAGAACCAGCTTCTTATCGATAAGGTTTAGGTGAGCGTGTCTTCCCACGGAGATCCATGCTAATTGGAATGCTACGTGGCTTAGCATTGGGATCAGTGTTTGCGTAAATGACCCCCACAACCCTTTGACCTTAACACGTGATCGAAGCTGCATCAACTGAGAGACTCTCGAAGAGATGACTAACATGATTCATCCAGCTTCCTATCCTTTCTCGGAAAAGGAAGCAAACCTATACTTTTGTTTTCTCATTACTCGAAAATTTCAGACAGAGAGTTTATTATTGCTTAGCTCTCAAACTTCTCCAAGAGATACGGAAGAACAAATCAAAATACTTGGTTTACTAGTTCTGTTTAAAGAAACTCTGGCGTTTTCTGGTCATCTCCTTAAATATCTTAAGCCTAGTCACAACACTAACCTAAGAGGCAACACCCAGAAACTGGAGACCCAACATAGCAGGACAGACTGCAGACACAACTTCTACTCCGTAAGAGTTGACAAATGCTGGAATCCGCTGCCTACTGAGCCAGTCCAAGCGACTTCCCAGGAGTCCTTTAGGAGGAAACTTGACTTATTCTTAAGGACTAAGGATAACATATTATTATGATTTACCGATTTATTTTTTCCTCAATTATCGTTAATATATCTAGGTTTTTGCCTGGAGGTATTGGTGATCCACTGGTACTAGACACGGAAGCCCGTTAAGCGAAAGCTTCTTCTATTCCGTCCTCAACCATTGGAACCATTTGTACCATTTGAACCCTGAACGACCTTCTTAGATAATCCGGTACTTTGAAGTTCAGCACCGTAGATGGTGAGCTTGTTTCCATACTTGGCGACATTACTGTTGGTGCCTCATTACATTCAACAATAAAATACGTGTACCGATGTGATGTGTTCAAAGTAAAAAATTGTAAAATATCTAGAGTAACGACGTTCAGTGCTAGTAAGGACAGGATAAAAAGTGGTAAAAATATATTCGACAATCGTGTGCATTTTTTTTTACCGTGATTCATGGTTCCCCAACAAACTAAGTGATATCTCAACCTTAACAAAAATAGTCGCGTAGTTTTGGTGTTTGTTTGGTAGGTGATTGGTGGTGAATTTCGAAACTTCTTAGGACCCAGACACTGTATTTATTACTAGACTCTCATCTAATTTATCAGATCACTGCGATACTGTTGTACTGCATGAATCCTATATGACTTCGTGACACTGAACATCCATTTTAGGGAAACCGCTAATTATCGAAAAAATCACCGCTCTCCCGTTAACAGCCTCTTCAGATACATAAAGCCCAATAGTACGAATCATAAACATTCTCTGTTTCTAAATTGGTAAGGGTTAACTATAGGTCGCTGACTTAAATATTATTACCGTAACTTTTTATATTATCTCTAGTGCGTCGTATTTTCATAATGCTGAGCGATCGGAGATTACTTGACTTTTATCTGTGACATAGTTCTGGTCCAACGAACGAATTAAGATAGAGTGTACTTATTGCATAAGTACTGTGTAAATTCATTTAGATATTGAGAGTTTACGAATAAGACTCCTTAAAATTAGGGGTTTACTGGACATTGTAACAGTTTTTAGACTAAATTTAAAGCACTTGTCAGGTCATAAGTTTTATCTGAGCCTTTTGTAAGATTGTTCACAGCTCAGATACATACGTCCAAACTTTCACGGCATCGGTTTTAAGATAAATATATTACACACGTACACAATTCTGCCAGAATATAGTTACCAATCATAACTTCAGTCGAGACGCTAGTTATCCTTAACCACCGTCTAGTTCTATGTGCTGTGTTGGCTAACATAGGGTTAAGGAAACTTAATAGTTAACAAATTAAGACATAGTATCAGTCTGTGAAGTCACTGACTTAAATCCATATCAGGTCCTACGTTGGTAATGAATGACAAATTATCTGATAACTCCTACATCATGTGTATATTGTCTATATTTCTAGACTTCTTATATTCACGTATACAGGCATACACTATAGGTTATCAGTGATTGTGATTCTAACTAAAATTACTTGGCAATTCGTTCAATAAACAATGAATATAGCATTTCTGTCGAGAAGTAATGTTTGTTTTGATTTATGTCTACGTCTGTTTCATAAAATTCACTACAAAAAGAAATAGTCGAAAACATATGTTTGGTTAAAATGAAGTAGTTTTAACGTATTTTTAAATATAAACTGGCCTACCAATAATCAGGCAACTTGGAATAAACTCGTCATGCAACGTCTCACTTAATGTAGATGAAGTTATTTACTTCACACAAACATAACATTCCATATCCACCAGCTTTAAAGTTGTTAGGATAAGTATTTATTCAACTTAGAACTTCCATTTTACACAAGTATGACAGCATTAAGCATGGTTCTATCGTTTCAGGTGTGCTATTTAGATAAGTTTTAGTGTCCAAAGTAATCAATTTCCGTGATTTATTATTTATTTATTTATTTAAACACATAAATATTGGTTCAAAGGGGCACCAGATACATATGCGCCATACAAATCTCATTTGATTTGTGTGAGGGCTATGATACTGCCTGGGTGCCCAAGCTGATGCAGGTTGTGTTTAGTGGCTAAGGTATTTGAGCTAAATAATATATCTAGCCCTAGCGTATAGTATGACTAAGATTCTGCCCATACATAGTGAGCATTCGTTGTTGTTAAAAGTTTTCAATTATGTGCTAACTCAAAACTATTATGGATTTAGATCCATCCTGTACGTAAAACTAACCATTATAATTGAAATATACTTTTCTAGTTTCATTTATCTTTTGGTGACTTATTACGTTTCTTTGTCTGTTTGCTTTTGGCAAGAGCTGCTTGTTAACCTTTCATATCATGTCAGATTCTGTCAGTAAATTCCCTAACAAAAGTTTATTTAAAACATGGGTTTTATATGTACGAGATAGTTAGTGGACGGTTCGTATAAATACAGTTTCCACTGATTGTTACCAGAAACGCCTATGATTTTGAATGCAATCCGTTTAAACCAATTTATATATATTTTTCGTAACATTTGTAGTATCATTCTCTGTAAGTTAGCAAACAAGCAATGTTTAAGTCTATATTTTAGGCATTATTTTATGTGATGCTGTCATACGATGAAAGTCCCATGATTTTGTAGTAGAAATTTGGTCCACATGATTAGATACTCCGATAAATACTTGTTAGTGCGTCTAGAATTCTTTTTGTAACAATTTAATACAGATCTCTAAACTCAAGGAGAGTATTCAAAATTGTAAGATAGTGATCCCTGTCCACTTAAGTCTGCATTATACATTAAAGCTACACTGTCCAGGCTTTTAAAAATGTAGATAAATGTTCATTTTCATGAAGACCGATGTATAACTACTGTTGAAATGGCTATGTATTATTAGGGAGCTTTTGAATGTGGTATTGTAAGTAACTAGTAGTATCTTTGGCTGGTTGAATATTATGTTACCTGTGTTTATGGGATACGTTGTACAGGTGTACGCAAATAAAAATGTTTGACACTAAAACTACTTTAGAAGACGAAGGTCCCAAACTATGAGTGGTTGTGAGGCTGCGTCTGGAAAGAAAAGTGGTTTATGAACCAGTTCAGTTCACTGATCACTGCATGAGTATGATGTAATACGTTGTTTCACTATTTTATGAATTATATTTCCTGGTCAAAAGTTTGACACGGGAGACCTCATCACAACCACATGTATAGGTTCTTGGTCCGGGAAATTATCGCAGCCGTCGTTCTATTTGTAGTTCAGTATTAAGTAATGAGTCTTGGCGACTACTAACCTTATCTCCTAAACTGTTGTAGCCTCTCACTTGATGGGCATTTTGGTTTTAACATGTTTTCGAATAAAAAATTTATAGACCAAGTAAAACGGTTTGAAAATAGGTAGTTAGTCTACCAATTCTAATGTTTTGGAAGATGTAACCTTCCGAAGCATTGACCTGTAAATGATCATTGTAGAAACGCGATATCAGTCAACCTGCCTCAAATACCAAAAGCTAACTCATTTTTTAAAATTTTGTTGTTACTGATCGCTTTGCACCGTATGTGCAACAACTCAGCACAGCATAATAAGATGGCGTATGATGAAAAGCGAGCAAAGTAGAAATAGACATTTTAAATCATTAGTCAGTGAAGTAGAAAATTTCTTACTCCGAATTTTTATTTACGCTGCCGAGAAGTTAGAACAGCCTTATCCGAGGATCTATTCTGTTGTTTAACTAATCAGTACAAACTACCTAGTTTCTTTTTCATTGTAGTTTTGTATCACATAAAAACTTTCGTGTAAATTGGTATTTTTCGTAGATACAGATTTTTTTCAGCAACAGAACAGGCTTTGTCTTTCAAAATTACGCGGCTCAGTGGGATATGAGGTTCTAGGGGGCACCTATGATGTATTGTTGTTAATTTGTTTATTGAACATAAAAGAAAATATTAAGTAAAGGAACAAAAGTTTCTCTCCCTTAAAGAGGCTAAAGATATAGCTGTTGAGTGCATAAATACTCATGACGAAAATCGATAGAGATAAATTACTGTGGAAAATATGTTGGACTGATATCAGAACACAAGATGGTTGCTCACTAGAATTGCTTTTAAAAAATTATATGCTTATAAACAAAATGATAACTGGAAAGTAAAATTAACTAGATGCTATAGGGGATTGAGGAAATCGATTCTGTGGGTCTCACTCTACAGTAAATCAAAACCCGACCGTTAGGCCCATCCCCTGCCCATCATATTAATGTAGTTTTCAGTTTGAATTACTATTATGTCTGTTTTTCAAGAGTTTGAAGTGAACTGATGTCAAAAAAGAAATTCGGAAATATTTCATATATTCCTCTTAATTTAAATAAGTATGACTATACTGAGGTTGTCTTCAAGCCTTAGTATTCTGCTAGATAAATCCCACTGTTGACATAATTGCTATTCCTTACGAAAAATGTACAGGATCTTATTATTTTTGTGTTATTTATTATACTGTGTGTCTACATTCAGTTGAAACGCCAAGCCAGATTACGCAGAGAATTTATTTACAGAAGATCAATTGAAGTTCGAGATGCTGAAAACGAAAAGAAGAAAAAGATGTTAAAAGCTGCCTTAGCTGAAGGGAAAATGCTACCTAAAGAAATTCAAGAAGGTGCTTTACAGTTAAATGAAGAATTAGACTGGAGTGATGATGGCGGTGAAGGTACTTATGTTTGAGTTTTATATATGTGTTCTTAACAATCCATTTACATTAGGAGTTGCTACTAATCAAGATGATGAGTATCTCTGGGCTGGAACTGAAGATCCGCGCGTTGTTATCACTACATCACGTTCTCCTAGCTCAAAACTAAAAGAATTTGCTAAAGAATTACGTTTTCTCATTCCAAATGCTGCCAAAATTAATCGTGGTAACTACTTGAATAAGAATTTGTTGGAAGCTTGTTTAGCAAAACAGGTGTGTGAATTTTTAATTCATCTTATTTTCTTTACTGACAGATCTTAGTGATAATATATTTTTATCACTAACCTGGTTGTAATATATTCTAACTAATATAACTGACTTTAATCTACATGAAATCGACACTTAAAGTTATTATGGTTTCAAAAACTTTGTAGAAATGAGGATAGGATCTTAATTATTGGATAAGAAAATGTACCATGAATTTTAATGCCTAGATAGTCTACTGACAATTGTACGAGTTCACTGTTTTGATGAAAGATGTTACAGTTGATGGAAGGTGAGAAAAATAAATCTGCATTTGCTTTAAATGTCTTTGTTAGTGGGTTATTTTTGTCACAACAGTCGTTCCAAGGTACATGTATGTTTTCCCCAGTCAGTCATATTCAACGTAGAACCTGTCACGTATTTTTACTGATTCCGTTCTCCACATTGCATTAGCACAGAAAGAGGAAAACAATATAGAAGCCAGGGTATTAATAAGGGGGGGACTTGACTTCCGCTTCGCTGACTCAAGTATGGTATTAAGTTTAAAAGCAGGACTATAATTTCTTCCCTGTTCAACCGTGTTCTGATTTGGGGACTTGTCGAGTGAATTGGTGTCCAAGAATACTAAGCGATAGGAATAGCTGGGTAGTAATAAGAAAAATTATAACAGTACTAGTTTCCATTTCCTTACTTTTTACATGCTTGTTTTTCACGTTGCTTATGTTAACTAAGAAAGCTGTATCATATTGTCAAAAAGTGGTTGTTATAATCATGCCTTCATATCTTACGATTCCTTCTAATCAAATTCTTTTCAGTGCAAATGAATTGGCCGGTTGCTTCTAGCTTCTGACTTCTGTCATTCGCTAATGATCTTTAAAATGAACATTGTTGTTGTTACAATTATATTTAAACGATAGAAAAAATATAAAAAATCTGAAAATTTCTGTGTTAAAATGCAAATGATTACAAATCTGCAGTAGTAACCGAAGTTATTTCATATAGTCTTATCATAAAGCATTGTTAATACACCATTTATTGTTATGAAAAAATAACCTTGTTTTTATTCTCCTTTATATGTGCATTTTTCTTGAGAATTGCAGATTACCGATGTCATTATTGTCAACGAATCACGTGGCGTTCCAGACACTTTGATTATAAGTCATTTGCCCTTTGGTCCAACTGCTATATTCACTTTATACAATGTTCGCACACGTCATGATATGGAAACTATGGGTTGTGGTACCGGAGCGAAAATGCCTCAAACATATCCTAATCATATATTTAAGGGATTAAATTCTAACTTAGGTCAACGTGTTCGTTGTATATTGAAACATTTATTTCCCGTACCGAAAGATGATTCGAAACGTGTGGTTACATGGTACGAAGAAGATGATGTCATATGTTTCAGGTTAGAATGTTTATTATGTGATTTTTATTTTTACGTGTCACTTGTTATCAGATGAATTATTCAGGAGACATTTTTCAGTAAAATTATTGTGTTTCTCTTGAACAATTCTGATTCTCATAAATTGACATCAGTCATTCTTTAAAATCTTCGTTTGGTAATTATTCGTGCGATCTTAAATCGTTTTAAAACAGTAAACCAAACTATTACGACGACACCATCAATTTGGCGTTGAAATGGTTGAGATAGGTTTAACTGCTGATTCGTCCACGGAATCAGTTTCCAAATAGAAATATAATTATTAAAGAACTGATAACAGGTATCCGTTGAAAAATTAATACTGTTTCGTTTATAAAATATATCCAATCAGAATAATCACATCAATAACCTTTAAATTAAAAAAATCATTATTTGTAGTGAGAGGAATTATCTATTTCTTATATGTCATGTAAAATATGAAATATCGGTTTCACATGACCCGACCGGGAGGGAGGTTGTGGATATGCACTATTGAGGAGTCTCGTACTAGCTCATAACAGCTGTCCAGTGTTTCTTGTTTTTTTTAGTGGTTATCTAATCCAAATCATTTTGTTATGTGAAACTTGAAATTCAAGAACCTCCACAACACCCCATAAAGATAGAAGATAATCTAGTCGTATCAGTTAATACTTGATTCACAGCAATTCATATTTCGAAGTGAATCACTATTCTAAATTTTAAGTTTAGTGGTAGTGTTATTCTGGAGGCGATGCCGTCGTGGTTATGACACCCTAGTTACTGAATATTAACATGTTCTAACCGTACTGTTCACCTGCTTTGATTTGTGTAGTTGACATATAGGTGTCACTAAATCTTCTATACCTAAAGTAAACTATGAGATAATTGGTAGGTACTTAAATTTGTTCTTTATAAATTGGTTATGGTATGTTATTAAAATTGTTGCCTTAAAGATTACCAAATTTGATTTCAATTATTGTTAATTAGTTGGTATTGCATCATTGCATCATTCTACAGTATATATTGAAAGTAATGAATTTACTATCGATTACGGTTTGAATTAGTAAATCTACAGCACCGAACTGATTCCTAAATCTTGGTGGTTATTGTCAGCTGAAAATTAATGATTACATTCTAGTTGTAGGTTGGCAGTGGAATCCGGGAAACATGTTAAAAAAATCCTATTCACATTTTACCGGTCGGACGTACCTACAACCATGTGTTGTTTTTTCCATGAAAGTTGAACTTATTAACTGCTACTTCATGTATTTTCTTCACTATTCAATGATCATATTTACCACTATATTCAACAAGAGTTGCATGCATATGTAGGATTTATTGTGAACTATTTGAGTTTTGTCGTTGTTAAAATTCAAGATTGTTCTGATAAATTTCTATTTGGGATTTAGCTTTAATAAGGGAGTTGATTCAGTATTGTTAACCACCTTTTCTAAAATATAATTAACGTATAAATACCAGTAATACTTAGGTATCCGCTCAAAAGATTTATTATTAGCAAAGATTGATCTATTTTATCACGACTATTAACTACATTGAAACATAGGCTTTAAACACGATGAAGGATAATATTATTTTATGCATAATGTGTAATAAAACCTGTTTTGGAGTTTTTTTCTGTTGTCACTGACTGAACCATACTTCTGTTTTACTACTTAAAACAGATCTAAATTAAATATTCTATTGTTATTCTAGTTTATCGTAATTTAGCGAATTGATAATTGAAGGATAAGATTGAAAACCATTCTCCTATTGTGTGAATTTCATATATGGTTCTATTTTGACGAATATTTCCTCTGATATTAAGAATGCTCGTGCTCAAAATTTCTATGGATGATGTTCTAAAGTACATTCCTATTAACTTCATGAACAGATAATTTTCATACGGTGTATATTTTATTCGCTCTAGAATTAAGTCGGGTCCTGACCCTGCTAGCCTAATTCAGTTTGTGTAACCGATGTTTGAGAGTTTTTTTGTAATACTAAGGCTATGCTTATATCATTCATTCACTGGCCTCTACTAACGATCAAGTAATTTGAGATCGTATAAGTACTTAACATACGTACATTTACATGGCGGGTAAAAAACCCATCGACTCTTTGATCTTGATTTGATAGCGAGATTTCCGAACTTCTGTAGTACGCTCCATAAAATGCCTAACAACTTGTAGGGCAGCGTTAAATTATTTTTAAATAGGGTCAGTAAAATCACCTCATTTATTGAGGACAATCTGCCGCAGATTCGGGTTTTAAACCCAGTTATAAGTTCTGTTTTGATTTTTATTAACGCTTAGGAGTCAGTGGACATACTTTAACCCCTAGTAAGTCTCTTAATAAAGGAATTTGTTATTTATTGTAGAACGATTTTACTAGGGGTCAGTACTACTTCACTAACTTAAAAACATCAATAGTCATGACATGAAAATGCTTTTATCAAATCTCAGGTCGTAAAACCCCATTTCATAATTGCAGTGTGTTATTTATTATCTCTTTCAATTATATTGTAATGAGATTGTTATTATTTATGATTCATTACTTTTTTTTTCTTTGAAGACATCACACATATAAATATGTGGATAAAAAATTGGAACTAACCGAGCATGGGCCCTCATTCGATTTACGTTGTAAGTATGGTACATTGCATGATCTTGTGATACAGAGGAAAGATTAAAGAATGTGATAAACAGTATCTTTATCGGGCTGTTGAAATAATAGATAGAACTTCGTTGGATAGATCCTTTACATCGATACGATACGTTAACTGTTCATGATCCCAAATTATTGATACAAGCCTCCTTAGACACTGAAATCATATCAGTATAATAGATCGGTTTTTAATAGTAAAATGTCATCATTATATACAGAATATTCAACACTTAAATATGACTTGAAAAACAAACAGTTGAAAGGATATGAGCTTTGTGCTTCATTCGCTAATAGATCTTGCTGTCAAGCCTGATTCTTTTCTCGTATGCTGTTTTCTGTGCTTCAATCTTCCCCTAGAAATTTGTCGCTGTCATTCAGTACATATCACAGTTTGCGCTCACTTGATTAACTAATCAAGGAAATATTAGAAACCAAAACACATCCATCATTCTGAAAGTTCATATATGTCCTTAGTATTCAAGTGCTGAAGCCACTAAACTATCCAATAGCTCTGACCCGTTCATAGAAATTGAGTTGCTGTATTCATCGTTTAAATTTATGAAAATCACTAATTCAATAATCGTGTGTAGAGCGAACAATGATAAGCAGTTCGAAAAATGTATCACCCTATATAAGAAGCGATAGAGTGAAGTTAAGGGTCTTTTAAGTTGCTTTTATTTGTTCGATCTTAAACAATGTATTAGTTCTCAGAATATCGTTCTGTTTCTGAAATCCAATAATAACTTTTGCTACCATAACGATTTTAAGTAAATTTGTTTTACTTAATCTTCAGTTGATAGAACTAATGTGAACGAACTGTAAACTAATTGCAAATTATTCAATTACGACAGTAAATGATTTGTATACAGTCTCGATTTTCAACAGCCCCCGCTCATTTAGTGTTGACTTTATCCATTTTTTGCAATGAAATAATCGGCTTGTTTCTGGAAAATCTTGGCTAGGTGTTACTGATTTGTTTTCATAAACAAGGTTACTGTTTTATGTTTTAAGAAAAAACACTTTATTAAGAAGCCCCTGCGCAATAAGTCACAATTTTATCGTTACTTTTGTTCCTTACTCAGATTTCATCAAATAAATTTATATTCAATAATTAAAGATATTTAACTTCACGTGTGGTATGTTTTTATTTTACTTACAGTGTATAAAATTTGGCGTGGACCGTTACACGAAGAAGCCACAGCAGACATTGAATGGGTTTATCGACCTTATATGAATACCACTTTTAAAAGACAATTTTTGTCAGAACCATCATCTCCTTGAACCTTATTCTATTGTAAATAAAATCGAACTTGACGAGAACTTATTCTAAACGTAATTTAGGCACCAGCCTTATCTATGTCAAATCCGTATTCTTTCTTGTAAAACGACATTTTCCTCACCTCAATGCATGGCTACTAATCTGCTCACCAGTCCACACTGCATTACTCTTCGAGTATAAAGCACGACTGATGGACGTTCACAAGGATCATAAGTTAGATATAGGGAGTTCAAAATATTTTTCTGCGAACGCTTGGATATAGAGCGAACTTTGTGTTAACAATATTTACCATTGTATGAGATTGTAATTTGAGTAGCGTTTATGCTGTGATATTCAAATCCTAGATGTTTTAACATGGAAGATCGAGTGAACTTATGTCTTCCAGTATTTTCAATTTGGTTGTTCATAAACCATCGTATTTACAAATCCCATAGTTTCCGTTGTTGATTATTGATTGGACTACTAATCTTCAGCCTTGCTCTAATATATCCTGTTATGACGAATACGAGATATCCGTCTATCAGTTATGGGACGAGTATGCTGCGCAGCAGTTCGCTCTGTTCTACCTTACGGCTGCGAAACGAGGCCATTAAGAGTAGATCACTGGGTAAGTAATAGTCAAGTTAGACACATGGTATTAGGGAATGATGGTAAATCAGTTGATGAGGTCATGAATCTCCATCGACTGATTGGACCACGTGTTACGTATGCCTGAACACCGATTACCACGACGCGCAATGCTGACTAGTATTGGTGCAGACTACTTAGTTGAGGTCCGCGTAACTATCGTAACCAGTAGTTGAAGACTCTGTGTAATATGGTTCGGAATCGATCACAATGACACAGGTGTATACACTCTTTGTCTTCCTTTAAGCTATGATATTAAAATTGCTTCATATCTGTCTTTCTTCCTGTACTATATCCTTATATACAATCTCTATTTTATATATCACCACCACTAAATTAACTACTATGAGTTTGGTGTTCATCTTGTGTTGATGAGGTATGGCGATTTGGACCGATGCATATATGTGCATGGTCCTACGTTGCAGCTGACTGATTATATCCTGTATCATTGAGGTGTTGTTTAATCGTCTGTCTGATACTTTCTGATAAAATATCCTGGCATAGAGATTTAAAGATGAAGTGTAATATCGCTTTTGTGAAGGCATGCTGAGCCAAGTTCTCCCATTTTCGAACAAGGGAAGACCTGTTGAGTCAGTATTATCTTGGTATTTAGGTTTGAGGTGTAGTGTTTTCCATCTATTCTTATGGAAGACGTCTTCGTTACACACCAATATAGAGTGATTCGTTAGCATTCCTCTACCGACGAGCAGTTTCTGTAGATGTAAGATATGGTTGACTGTTTAATGCGTAGCCTTTGTTCAATCCTAACACTAGTAATTTATCTGCTGTCTTACCAGTTGATAGATTAAGTCCATTCCGATGTGTGTGGATCATTGCGTCACCTGACTTCTAGGACCCGGGCGGCGTGTTTCTTTTGCTAATATTTTGATGTTCTTTCCAGTCGAAATCCTGTACATAGTTGTGCACATACATTGACACAAGTCGATCTACGGTGTTCACTTAACAGTTTGGTCTGTGATCATGTATACTGAGAGTGTGACCACTCTGTCCTAATAGAGCAATACAAATGTCGTGGACTATTCTCCCTCAAAAAACAGCACAGCTTGGAATTTCCTTTATTTTTATTGAAATCTAGTACGATTTCTCAAGATGGACTACGTCAAACTTTTATGGTTGAGGCGGAAATGTAGGGGGAAAAATCCACAAACTGAGTGAATTTCTCCACGTTTGTATACCCCTGTTTCCGTTCTGTATACTCCACTGGAAGCTTGTATGGTGATATTCGCTTGCACGAAACACAGTTCCCACGTTAGTTTTGTGAACAAGCGACAGGTAGAATACTTTTGCGGCAAATGCTGTATAATTATTGTTGTCATTTCAATTAGAGTTGGGTTTATAAAGCCGTCTATATTCTTATTACTTCAACTATAGTCGAAGTCACTGTTTTTACGCAATTTACATTGTTACCATAAAGTGACAGCTGTTGTTTCTCTCTCTTGTGATTCGTATTGTCCACCAAAATAGTTCAAATAATTGATATGTTCGATTAGTGTCCTCATACACGTTGGTCTTATCATAAATATGGGTTTCATCTCCATCGCTGCAGAACACACTACCACTAGAAGTAATAAGGTTATAAAACGTAAGTGGGAAACATCATATTACGTGTTTCAGATGACTTTCACCTGCAGTCGAGTATATCAGAGACACTTAATAAAGTCGAAAGTTAGATAACTATTGTGAAAGCGCAAATCTAGATAAGGGTTGCTGACTACAGGGAGGATTTGTCGTCGTCAAATTTGTGTTGCTGATAACTTACCTTTACCGAGACTTTAGTGAGCAAACGTATATCGGAACATGAGCCACCACGTCGAAACAACATTTTCACTTCTTATCGGCTAAATTGCGTGAACACTGTATTATACACCAAGTTCAGAACAAACCGTGTTATTTTTCTGCGCATCGTTCCATAAGCCATTAGTCAATTTTAAGGACAATCAAAAGCTTTGCTATCTCAGCAACTTTGTCAGTCAATGTGGATGAGTCGGGCGAAGACGACTGAAAAATGTTGAAATTCTCAATCCAAAAGACAACTATATCGTTTATCTCTCAACGCACACGATCCAGATCAGTACTTTAATTTCCACCCATCTTGTTATTAATACCCGGTCATAAAATACTTACGTACGAGGTTCGAAATTTTTGTAAGGCGGCTACAGCTAGATAATGAATCGTCAGTCAGGAGACGATAACCGTAGTTGCACATAAAGATTACTAGCATGCGTCGAGAGAATAAAAAGAAGCAGTGGTATCCCTTTACTAATAACTAATAAATTATTCCCAAATAGGTGTTGTTGGGTCAATAGAGCTGGAAATTTTCAATTTCTCTTTACTGTTGTTTGCTTCAGCACCTAACGTCTCAGCTTTCAGTTGCGATACTGTCCCCATCAATTTTGCTTGTTTGCAACCCATGTATCTGAGCTCGCTCTAGTTTTTTGAAGTTCTAAATATTGTAAAAATTCCTCTTGAAAAGTGTTAACATTTAATGCAATATCTATGGCAATAAAGAGTATTCACAAGGCTGACATTCATATTGCATACCACAAATCTCTTGCTAATCATCACTGTCCAAATTGAAGACCACATTGAAAATAATTTGAGAACAAAATAGCGCTTTAAGTAACATTAATAAAAAATAACGGCTATTAAAGATAAAGATTATTTTCATCCGTTAGTACGTATTTGGTTTAACGATTGTCGGGGCTAGCGCGAATACATATCAGGATCGAAATTGCAAAGAAGAGTTAGATTCCGAAATTTCGTCGAGTGGTCATGATTGGAACATCCTACATAAATAGTTAGTATGAGCTTCATCAATGAATGCTTGAAAGAAGCTGTAAAAAGTACCAAAAGGATTAATGAAGATCAGCTTATTTAACCTCACATCTGAAAATCGAAGACTGATTTCGTTAAATTTTCACATTATCAATCATTAAAATACTTAGATATACGTCTCGGCAGTATAGCAGAGTACTTTTTACTTATTTCAATGAATTTTCGAAAAGCGAATTTCACTATGGAAAAGGCAAGTTGGTCTTACAACGTTTTAACTTCCCAGTCATTCACAAAAAACCTTCAAAATCAACCTTAAAAAACGGCGCTGTGCATAATTTTCCACACACTTTTTCTTTAGTATTTTTACTTCAAGTCTTACTGTGAAAAGAAACTATTTGGTTGTTCGTCAGACCTTTCTTTACTTGTTTTCACACATCAGGTTAGTCAGTATTATGAATACAAAATTACTGCTAGTGATTTTGTTCAGTGTAACGCTTAAAATAACAGTAGGGAACGTTAGCAAGACTCTTCAATCGGATGTTTGTTATTCATACGGGGTTTGTTCAGCCAAATACCCCCATTAAGTTATATTCGCTATTGGTCAGTTGTGCAAAAGTTACCCTAACCCCCAATTTCGACTCCTAAAACGATTTCCTACCGAAAACTCCTGACTCTATTTTGAACCATATGCACCATATTCACATGGTGAATTTCAGAGTTGTCCATGATATTGTGTAAATTACATATTTTACTAAATAATTCGACCATTTTTCAAGGCTTTAAGGCCATCCAACAATATACATGAGGTATAATAAGTGAAAATTAGGATTTACGGTCGTATTGGTTTTATCGGCGTAAACGTCAATAATGTTTATGTTTGGAACTTGGACTGTGATCTGTGCTTTAGAAACAAGGACAAGGGCTTATGACTGAGATCTCCGAGTATAGTTAAGATTAAGTCTTAGGATAAAAATCTATGTGTAGAGTTTGAGATTCACGGTTTGCTTTCGGGTATGTGTAAGCCAATCGTAAAATCTGTTCTCTATACTAAACCTCAACATTTAACTCTGAATCCTAACACCGAGTTCAAATTCTGTCCCTATTTACCAGTTTGGGCTTGTTCTCAATGCTTAGTGTAAACCCTGTCGAATTTTATTTGAATTCAAGTCAGAACATATGTGAAATTTCTAAAAGTTGATTGATGATGTAAAATTTACACTGCAAATTGTTCCATTTCTACAGTAAATCATTCAAGTTTTTGAGGAGTTGAACGTAATTAAGAATTTGTCTTATTCACTTGAAAACGCGCGCTATTTAAAAGGATAGTAGTATTGTTTCTCGTTGAGTTAAATTCACTGTTTTGATCGTAAATTATGTATCAAAACTACTGTTTACACTTTAATTGAATTTATTTCAGTTAACGTGACATTGTATTTGTGTGTTTTGATCCTGCTTTTGTGTATTTACTGCATCAAAGCATTCTTGGTCGACTGCGGCTTGATTATTTGATTAAGGTTGTGATTTGTCTTACATATCTACCTTGCCTATCATTTTGCTTCATTCTAAGATGGTCGGCTCTGCACACAAGTGTGGACAGCCATATTGCTTATTCCCCGTGGAAGAAGGGATGCAATGTGACGAATGTAAGAAGTGGTTTCACAAAATGTGCACCCGCTTAAGCCCTGCTGCCTATAAAAGGTGTTCCAAACCCAATTCTCATTGGCTCTGTATGTTTTGTTGCCCAAGCAAGACATTACTCATTCAGGAAGCCATTAGCCTTCTAGCGTTAGATAAAAAGGTCGACGTAGGCCGTGCCGGCAACATGGATACTGATAACGAAGATTGTATCAGTGTCGTAAATGCTGCCATGGCAGGTACCAGACACCCAATTTCGCAACACGAAACAAAAATTTCTACTCCGATACAACCAATGAAAGACACGCCATTAAGTACTGAGGGACAAGTTGCTTTAGCAGCGACTGATGACCCGGCTAGAACCACTATCGTCCAGAGTAGTTCCAATCTGGATGCTGAGACTAGTGAGAAATGGATTACGCGGAAACGTAAAAGAGAAGGAAAAATACCCAAAGAAAGCGCGCGTATAGTCGATAAGTCCTTGTTGGACTCACGTCCTGCGCATCAGGCAACTCCGCTCAAGCCCAAATGTAAGAAAATATTTAGTACTGTTGTGGATGGGAACAGTTTGACTTCACCAAATGTTGTTGTGAGTCACTCGCTCGACCCACATGACACTGTTATAAAGAAAGCTAACAGTAAGAAGCCAGTAGCTAACCGGCAGGATCTGACATCACGGTCGAAGGCCGTGAATACGACTTTTAAGGAAGTTAAACAGGTCCCTAGTGTAATCATCTGGAACTTGGAAGAATCGAAAGACACCGATCCCGCTAAGAGACATGCCCACGACCTGCAGTTAGTGGGATCTCTCATCAGAAATATACTGCCCGATGAGGTCCCAGGGGTACATATCTCGAAAGTCATCAGACTCAGTAAATATGTTGGAGGCGAAACCCAACAGAGAAGGATCCTTAAATCAGTACTCGGTAATTTTGAGGAAAGGGACGTAGTACTAAATAACGCACGCAAAATTCGTGACTCAAATATTCGTATTCGACCTGACTGGCCACTTGAGGATCGGATCAAGTGGAAGAATGCCCTAACAGAGTTAAAAACTCGAAAGCTAAACGGTGAAGTGAACCTTACGATTAAGGGTTTTCGGGTAGTAAGGTCTTGGAAGCCAATGCTTCCGAGACCTGCGTGGGTAGAACGTATGTCTCCAAAAACACCTTAAATGTGTGTTACACGAATGCCTGTAGTCTTCGGAATAAGATTTCTGAGCCAAGTTTGATGGTAGACGAATTAAATCCGGATATAATTGTTATCACCGAAACTTGGCTCACTGTAGATATAGACTGTTCTCCAGTCATTTCAGGCTACATCTGTATCAGAAGTGATAGAGTTAGAAGTCGCAAGGGAGGAGGCATAATATTATATATTAGGGACCACTTCCGCATAAACTCGATCATATCGGAGGCGCATGTAAGTGGTACGTGTGAGGTAGTATGTTGTACAATTAGGTCTAGAAACGGGTTAGTGACGATGGGAGGAATATATCGTAGTCCGTGTTTTCTCGTTGACGACTTTATCCTAAGACACGTCTGTTCTTGGAGTAAAGCAGAATGTTGTCTCATCGTTGGAGACTTCAATGCACCCCATATAAACTGGATAGAGCTCACAGCTCCAGGTGGGGGTTTCGATAGCGTCCTTCTGTCATCAATTATTCAATGTGCACTTGTACAATGTATCGTTAAGCCGACGCATATAGACTTGGAACATAATCCGTCATTGATAGACCTTGTCCTCACATACCACTGTGAAGATATCGTCGACATTCAACACCTTCCCCCACTGGTGAATAGTGACCATGTCGTACTTTCCTTTAAGTTCCGGATATATGGTATAGAATTTGCATCTGCTCCACCCCGTCCTAATATCTGGAGAGCTAATATTCCGGCAATCAGGGACTATGCTATCTCGGTTGACTGGTCGGTCGATGCTGATGGATCGATTGATGATGCATGGAATAGGTTTAAGTCTACGTTCGAATCCGTAACTCAACCGTTTATCCCATGGTCAGCACGTAAGCTATCATATTGCCCTCCATGGATTAATAAGGAAACCCGGAAGCTGTTGAAGCGTAGGAAACACTTCTGGGACTTATTCTTGTCAACAGGTCAGACATCATTTAAGTGCGAATATAAAAAAATCCGGAATATATGTAAAAAGACCATAGCTAAATCCCGCACGGCTTACGAACGACAGTTGGCATACGATAGCCGTACCTGTCCGAAGCGACTGTTTTCGTACGTTAAAAGGCGGACGAAACGTAGTGATGGTATCCCCTCGTTACTGTTAAGCGAAAATTCAGCTTTATTGGCTGAATCTGATCTAGCGAAAGCGGAGACATTTGCTAACTATTTCAGTGAAGTCTACTCTACGTGTAGTGTTACAACTACTTGTCCCGTTGACAATGAGATACCAGCCATAGGACCTTTACATGTGACAGAGGATATTGTTCTTCCTTTGATGACTAACCTAAAACCTTGTAAGATACCGGGCCCTGTTGGGTTACACCCACGTTTGCTGTCATCGCTTGCGGACATTATCTCAAGACCGCTCACGATGCTCTTCAACATGTTCCTTTCACAGGCTCAACTACCTAGAGACTGGAAAGACGCCATAGTTAGTCCTATATTTAAGGATGGTCAGAGACGGATCGTATCTAACTACCGGCCTGTTAGCCTGACCAGCATAGTAGTTAAGTTACTTGAAAAATCAATTCGGGCTAAGCTACTGAGTCACATAGATTCGTACAATCTGTTAACTCCCGAGCAACATGGGTTTCGTAATAAGCATTCATGCTTGACTAACTTACTCATTGCGAGAGAGGATTGGACAGCTGCCCTAGACAACGGCCTGTCTGTCGACGCGATATTCATAGATTTTAGCAAAGCGTTTGATAAGGTTTCACACTTAGGTCTTATGCAAAAACTCTCGAGCTTTGGAATAACAGGCGCTATACAGGAATGGATAGGAAGCTTCTTATGTGACCGCAGACAGAGAGTAAGGGTCAATGGAACGCTATCCGAATGGAAGCCGGTCAAAAGTGGTGTACCCCAAGGCACCTTCTTAGGCCCTTTACTTTTCCTTCTGCATATTAATGAACTACCTTTATTACTTAAGTCGTCGACGTTATTGTTTGCGGATGATGTTAAAATTTGGAGAACAATAAGAAATGAGACTGATCGTTGTTATCTGCAAGCAAATTTAGACGAATTAGTCAGGTGGGCTCATGGATGGGGCCTGGAAGTTAATTCCAGGAAGAGCGTGTTCATGCACATCGGGCACGATATTAGTTACCACTATACCATTAATGGTACATCTCTTCCACGCGTTCAAGAGCACAAAGACTTAGGAGTAACTATAAGTCACGACTTGAAAACTACTACGCACTGCAATGCGGTTGCTTCCAAAGGCTATCGTGCGCTATGGTCACTTCGCAGAGCATTTAAATGCTTCGACGAGGATATGTTTCGAATTTTATATCCCACCTATGTAAGGCCACACTTAGAATACTGTATCCAAGCAGCTAGCCCTTGTCTGATAAAGAATACTAAATCGCTTGAGCGTGTCCAGCGTGTAGGGGCAAAATTAGTAAAGGGTCTTTCTAAACTCCCTTACGATGAGCGTTTAAAACGTCTAAACCTTTTCCCCTTATCTTATCGTAGGACACGAGGTGACCTTATACTGGCATTTCGTATCTTTAATTATGATCTGGGTGTTAATATGTCTTATCTTTTTGCTCCCTCCAGCACTAATAATCTCCCAGGTCATAGCAAGAAGGTTCTGAAACCGCGATCTAATAAACTAAAGGTGGGGTCCCGTTTTTCTCATCGAGTGGTCAATGACTGGAACGCTTTACCAGAACAAGTGGTATCAGCACCACCAGTGAACATTTTCAAGAAGAAGCTGGACCTTCACTGGAAGGAAATCTGTCAGGATTAACACAGGTTCATCAACCTACTATCCTTATTACTGAAGACTGAATTTTATTAGAAAAACCCTAGACGTTACGTCGGACTTTTAATCTTCTTTGTGGTATGCCAAATTACTCTGTTTATCAGGTGTATTTCTCAGTCCCCTATTGTTATAATTGTATTTTGCTATATAAACGACCCAGCTATTCCTATTGCTTAGTATTCTTATACAATGACACTCGACAAGACCCCAAAATCAGAACACTTTGAACAGGAATGAAATTGTATTCAAAATAATAATGGTATGTGAACAGCAATCACTGATTTGAATAACGTTCATATATTTATAGTATATACATAAGAAGCTTCTAGATTTTTTCTCCAATAATATGCCCGGGCTGATCGGTTTAGAATTAGCCAATCAACGCGCAGCAACACCATCATGCATGAAACATGCTTTAATCCAATCTATGTTCCACTAACACCTCCCCCTTGAGCAGATTCGTAGGATCTGGTGCTAGGGTCCAACTGCAACCGCTTTACTGGTTTGTGCTTCCGGTTAGTCCACCTTCTAGGTAATAAGGACGTTGTATCATCCTTCGTTTGCACCTTGACTGTCCTGTCTGTTTCAGGTGTTTTGATCTCAAAGGTGTCTAGCAGAACATCAAGAGATATTCGATGTCGATTCTCGCTGCTGGCTATCGAAGTTGCTTTCAGTTGGTTAGCATGACGTATCCAAACTTCTGAACCAACTGACACCTCATAAACCACATTCCCTTTCTTTCTCACACCTATCGGCAGGTCTAGGACAACATGCTGCGTCCGAGTGCGTCTCAACCGCACATTTTTCTTTACTTATTATTATTTACACTCATAACATCAATGAAGTCTCTACAAAGGTAAGCTTATCTTTTCACTTGCATAAAATGACTGGTGAATTTGAGTTACACACAGATCCTATAATTTTCATATAGTTCAAGCCTTAGTTATGCCCCTGTAACATGGTCTCACATTTCATCTTGTGAAAATATTTTACGAAATTCCCGAAGATGACTTCTGAATCCTGACAGAGAGATTTATTCAAAACGAAACTTTTTTTCAGTCTTCATAGTGTAATTTGTCACGATAGAAAAATTTACAATCTTTTCAACTTCGAAATATTCTTGGCAAAATGTTTGCGACAGAACATAGTCACTAGATATTATATCTTTCACTTTAAGACTCATTACCATTATTCGCAATTTTAACATGTGTTTGCACCTATTGTCGTAGTCATATATATTGGCTAAATTCTATTCCAAAAGTTGACATGATTGATATATTCTATATGTTCCACCATACAACTAAGTGTAGCGTGGTGGTTATAAAAATTTCCATCTCACTACTATCGTTTATATCGTTGTGCCTATTTACACATTTTTGAACTTCTATAAACTTCATATACAAAATTTCCATTTTAGGTCGGTAAAGTAGATGAGTAATTAAATGGGAATCTTGGCAAAAATTAATGTTTACGAATGTATGTTTCTGCTTGGTGTATATTCTTTTGGTCTTTTTATATTTATGAGTGGTCTAATGCCAAATGACCCAGCTACAAACGTTGAAAAAAGTAAGACTAGTCTCATTTCTGGTCAGTATTTTGGTTTTGTTTAGTTGGGTATGTGGAAGAAACATATAAGATTGATAAATTTGTCATGATCGTGGTTGATGCGTTAAGAGCAGACTTTTTGTTTTCACCAAAGTATTCAGAAAATTGGGTCAAACTTCGGTCGTATATGAATCTTCAGTCGGCCACATGTTCTGCTTCAATTGTTCAACCTCCTACAGTGACACTACCGCGAATAAAGGTTGGTTTATTGAAGAAATCCGATATCATTTTAATATGTAGGCAATCGTCTCAGGGAGAAATCCGAAGTTCGTTGACATTCTGCACAATGTAAATGCAGAAACAATGGTTGATGATAACTGGGTAACTCGTTTGGTAGATCATCAATGGAACATTCAATTTTATGGTGACGATACTTGGATAAAGCTTTTTCCTAAAAGCTTTCAGGTCTATGAAGGAACAAATTCATTCTATGTTAACGACTTCTACGAAGTAAAATCACGTGAAGCTAAATATTCTTTATACTATAGGTAGATGCAAATGTAACACGTCATATTTCGACATTAATGACTACACCTGATAAATGGGATTGTCTTATTTTGCATTATTTGGGATTGGATCATATTGGACACATTGAAGGACCTAGCGGATCTAGCATCCCTAAAAAAATTCGTGAAATGGATGAAGTTATTCACAGAATACTTGAAGTATTGGTATGTTTGTTGCTTATGTTTTAATAACTTTATTCAAACATCTTTCAAAAATATGTTTATTTGTTTGTTACTATTCTTTACTTAATTGTCGGATACGTTTGCTTCGTCCTTCTGATCTAGTCTTCAGTGTCCACATTGTGTAAGGTTTTTACTTGTTTCCAAGTGAATAGGAATACCTAGTAGTTGTAAATGCGTCACTGTTACTCTGCTGCTATTTCATTTCAGTAAACTATGTCTCAAACAGTACTCGTGTCTTAAAGAGGTGAGAAAAGTTTGCTAGGATAGAACAATGACAAAATCCTTGTCCATGAAATCGACTGTTTCGCATCATTTTACCCACTTGGATTCGAAATGTGTATCTTTGTATATTTTTAGTATTTGTAGTTTCAAGATAAGAAATGACTTTAACTTATGGAAATTATTGCAATATTATTGATATTCTATCACTATTTTTGTACAGTAGGAGTAGCACTGTTTAAAGTTGGTGAGACTATCAACGTTAAATTTCTTCATTATGAATGGTAGGTGATTAAATAAAGTTTCCAAATTTTACTGACTTAAATATCCATGTTATATCATTTTTGTGTATACGATCCGTTTGTAATCAAGATTAATACTGTCATAAACAAGCAGAAACTGGTAAACGGTTTTAAGGCTCGATTCCTAAAGTTGGTTCATCTAATATATTCGTTGAATTTATCATATTTGTTTGATAGCTAATGATTCTATTTGCAGCTCATCAGCGGAACATGCTTGAGGCTCAGTGTTGATATTTACGTTGGAACTCGAACTCAGTCCCTATCACTTCAAACACCGATGCCTTATCCCCCTAAGCTGTTGATTTCGGCTAAACACAAATTATTCAACGAGTATGAAAGTATTAGCATTAGTTTGCAATCTCTCATTGCTGATATTCACAACTCAAATTGATCAGTTTCTACTGTCATATGTACATAACATATAGAGGCAAACTGAAAACATCCACCAGTATTCTTCTTTTATGTTTACAGATAATTATTTTTTAAACTACTAATAACATGCTAGTTTAGGAGAGAATAATCAGTTAATCATATTTGTTGGAATTTATCTTTTACTACATGCTAATGATATGTCTGTGCACTTTAATGGTTAGCTTTTAATCTGAATTCCAGAGACGGATAGAAATTGAGTAATTACGCCTTAGATTAGGGAGCATTTAGACTATAAAAGTCATATAGGTAGATAAACTTTGGATCGTGCGAATGAAAACGACTCGTTTATTTATCTCTAGACTCATATATTATATATAATCGAATTCATCATGATATGCAGAAATATTCTTAATCAGTGACTCGAGGATTACTCATGCTACATTCATGATTTCAATTTCTAATCAAACAAGGCTTTACCCTCTGAATAAAGAATCCATGGCCTAGTCAATAAAAAATCAGAGTCTCAACTAACTTTAAATTAATTCAAGAATCTTTCTTTTACTGTATTTTCTTGTAAAATTTCCATTCATAGTTTGCAAATTCGAACTCCGTTCTATCTACTTAATTTTAAATTTCTGCTTAATATCACGGAATCCTCACATATACATTGTAGCTCAAATAATCAGCACACAAATCAATACTTGACTAATAAATTAAATTAGAAACTTTAGTATCTTATTGTTCTCACTATAATTTTTATGATTTTTTTTTCCAGATGAACTCTTCATCAATTGTCAATAAAAATTGGTTATTTATTTTAACAGGCGATCATGGAATAAGTGATAAAGGCAGTCATGGAGGCTCTACAACTGGTGAAAAAACAACTGGCCTTTTTATGTTTGGATCTAACTGGAATAAAACAAATGATCATTTAACTGAGGTAGGTGTGCACTTGAAAAAAAGTGTACTTTTAAATAATAGCTATTATGATTGTTTTCATATTTTTAATAAATCTTAAACGGTTAAACATTTGACTGACTGATTGATGTAAATAAAGTGAAAATAAAATTATATTCTAAGTAGTGATACTTCAAAATATCATTCTTGAAAAAGAATCTATGTATCTAATGTGAAACTGAAGGACTTGAAAAAAGAATTTACACTTTCCATTTATACTGATTGTTGGGTTTGTTTTCTCGCTTTCTGCTCTTTTCATTCCAATCATTGAATTTTATTTGAAGCATTAGTATAATTTAATATGTTAGTCTTGTCTTAAGGTCTATTTTGACACAGTTATTTAATATTAAATTATTGATTAGATAACTATATCGACATAGTTATGTATACGTATGTTGCGTTTTTATCAGTAATACTCACTCATGACCATTTGGAAGAGATTAATCTTGAGCATTGTGGTTGATACAAGAATCATTAAATCTCATAGTTAAACACTTTTCTTTTTGTCGTTCTAATGGACGACTTTTAAAATGTCTGTGTTACTTACCTCAGTTGAATTGTTGGATCATAAAACTCTTACCGTTTGTTTTGTAAACAATGTATTATTATCGAAAAGTACAAACTATTTGGTTTACTCGCATTGTATCACTTTTCAACAGCATCGGTAAACAAGATAAAATTTTGTATTTGCGGTAATAAGACTGCCCAACTGTTTGAACTGGAGTGAAACAGAATTTAAACTTATGACTCGATCGATAAAGATAATGGTTAATTAGATCAATTGATAATACAGGATTTTGATTGGAAAATAAATGTAAGATTGATCATTCGTTATTCTTATTTAAACACAAACGATCATTCAAATATATCTATGGAGTACTGACTTGATGCGTACACTATATAACTGTATTCTAGGGAGCTATAGGTTTGAACCTGGTTCCATCAGATTCACTTTAGAAAACTTTGTATTGCCTGCAGGTTCGGAATAAAAAGTTCCGCTTAAAGTTGAGTACATGAATTTGCACTTGGATTGACAAGTTTCACCAGTATATGTATATTATTTACAGTATCAGATATATTACTTGTACGTTATTCCCCAAGTTTATTTCACTGTAGTATAGTAGGATATTGTACACTACTCTCCTCAACTCTCTAAACTTAATAAGCGTTTTATTCTGATTTGAAATTAGTTATGATCTGTATCATGGATGGAGGATGTTGATGCTTTCAATAATTACAACTTCTAAATCAGTCATTATCGATAGCAAAAGTACGGTGACGTATTTACTTAAACGAAGTTGTGAATAGAATTGAGGATATGGAGTTTGAAAACTTATGATGGTTATTCTGATATTTTATGAATAATTACTACTTTCGAACAACTCCATTTATTGGAAGTGACACTAAATATTCATTGAAAATGGTCTAGTACTTTGGTAATTAAAATACTGAATTTTCAACTGTTAGGTAACACGTTCGAATTCAATTCCGGGTAGTAGCACTAGGTCTCACAACTGAAATGGGACTCAAAACTGAGTGTTGTTCGGGAGATCCAAAGTATTCCTCTAAAAAGTCCAGAGAGGCTGTGAAAACACTGGGAAATATTTTGTCCAATCAGCGTTGAATACAAGCTTCTCAAAAACATCTGGAAAGTGGGAAGTTACGGGTCGCATTTATGATTGCATGATTACCTATCCTGCTGCTATGTTTATTATGGTCCCAGAATCTCCTAGAAGCGCAAGTTCATCTGGAAAACCATAAATACCTTCGACTTTATGTACATAAACTAACCTTAGAGTGAAACATTCTTTTCACACTTCGCGCCAGTTCTCTTGTGTTCACGTTTTCATGTAGATTTAACCTCAGGTTATTAGAACAGCTTAAAAAACCTATTCAAACGTTCAGTTAGAAGACTTATCAAGTATGCTAACCAATATCGAGTAAATGAGTTAAATTTTATTTCCAACCATATATGATTTACTTTTTGAGCTCGTTTTGTGTTAATATCCTTCTGATCCAATAAGCAGTCCAACTAAATTCAATTTTATATTTTGTAGCTGAGTACTCAAACCACCAAAAACAATTGATAAAAATAGAAATAACCATTCTCAAATTCTAACAGTTCAGTTAGCTAGGTAAATATCCTGTTAAATTAAGATCACTGATTAGCAGTACGTGATTTCATGTAGTTCAATTAGTAAGGCAAATCAACCTTGTTATTTTCCTTATTTGTGTACAATTATTACAGATTCAATATCGTATCATTATATAAACTCGTCGCACGATGCTGTTTATAGATCTTCACTATTTGGATATTCATCTGTAGTTATACTACGGAGGTCTTAGTAAATGCTTTCCGATAGTGCGTCCGAAATCTGTTCATATTCATTGTTATTGTTTATCTCGAAATAGACAAAACTAATTATTTGGCAGCTACATCAGTTCCTTTTTAAGAAATCTTTACCTTATCTAGGATAAATCAAAATCTTTTAACAACTCATCTTATAGACATTGGGGTAGATACTGCTGAAATTTCAGCTTCTATTAAAGAAAATGAGATTAGGTCTTCCGTTAATACTTTCAAAAGTTAGCTCGTTACTAAGGTCCGAAGGCGAAGTCGTACTGCTGACTGTACAGAGGTGTGACAGCAGTAAGGTGTTTCCTTCAGACAACCAGCATAACGATGTTTCTTTCTTCCCACAAGGAGGGGTGGGGTTAGGAAAGGTTGACCCTAAAAATGCACACCTCGCCTTATCCCACGGATATCCGTCTCCGGCGGTAAGGTCCCAACAAGTACGGAGCTAACACAAGAACTACCCACAAAATGGTCGTGTGTGACTGACCTCAAGCAGTTGTCCCTTGGGCACTGCGGTCACGCTTGTAGTGCCGCGATTCGTTAATCGTTCGTTTCGATAACCGATATAATTCTAATCTTAACGGCGCGTAAAATCAGAAGACAAAGGATAGCAGCAACTACAGTTTATTGTCGAATAACTCAGGTTCGAAAGCTAACAACACCTGAGCGAATATGAACGAGCGAGTGAACAGGCGAATAAGCGAAGGAAGTTAACGAGGCGGAAATGGCATGCAGTGGAGATGGCTGGGAAGCCAACTCGAGAGCGAGGCAAAAGATGATGCGTATTGGAGATGGCTGGGAAGCCAACTCGATTTAAGCAAGCGTTAATCAACATTTATAGTCGGACAAAAATGAGTGACAGACATACGATGAATAAGATACGAAGTGTACACATATATGCTCATATAAAAGTATAGCCAAGGTTAATAAGCGAATAATGAACAAGATCAAAATATGACTCATGACAGGCGAATTGGCTTGGCCAGTAGCTAGGATAAAGTATATGGGCTTAAATAAACTGATACTACATAGCCCCCTTGTAGAAAATAGCACATTTATAAAAAAATGTCTGTTTTCGAAAAATAACACTGAAGCGGTATATGGATAACGTCAAAATGTGGGAAAAAATGGTACAATACCTGATAAATTACAGTGTCATGTGAGGGGCGAGCGTATTAAACAAAAGTGTCATACTTATGTGAAAAGGTACATGAATATTGTCAAGATGCGGACAAAAATTGAAATGCTAGCATGTGATTATGAGTACATTAGTAAGCGTACGAAAAAAATTTAACATGCATTTATGTTGAGACTGTCCGGATGATAAAATAACATGTTTGTAATGAGCGATTCGAAATATCGTGAAAATAGAATATAACAGTAATTGCTATGTGGTGCTGATTGAATATGAGGATGAAGAACAGTGAAATATGTTCTGATAAGCTGCAGTTGAGTAAATAGAGTTGATTGGCGATGAGTGGATTCGAATTTACACGACTGGAGTTTATGTGGGATAAAAAATAATCCAGCCGTAGGATGATGACTGCGTAAACGGGTGATATTTGTTGCTGTACTAATAATGATAATAAAATGCGAAGTCAGCGTACGTTGTCGTGTGCGTCGAGTTATCGTTAAATATGTATTAGTAGAATGACCAGAGGAACAGGATAGTGACTGCGGAGACGAGATTTGCGGAGTCGTATTCCTTTATGGTCATGCAGCCTATCGTGGTTTGTGTAGTTAGAGGGATATGCGCTCAACCTCGTTTGTTACGAAACCGTATAAAGGCGTGATAAAAATACCAATACATATGATAATCGATGACGGCGGGTGAGACTGCCTTGGATGTGACGAACAAGAGTGTATCTTTGAGAGACTAGCTCTAAACTCTATGTTCTGGTGTACAATGCAATGGGAATAGAAAATTAATAGCAGTAATCGAATAATATTTATGGGTAACGGATGATGCAGCATTCAGCTATACATGTGAATGAATAGATAATATGAACATAATCATTACAAATCGGCTGGTAATGCGGCGTGGAATACTTGATTTGTGTATAGACATTAAATTATGGATCATCGTGAAACCAAAATTGCTGAAGTTCAGTTGAGGTTGTCGCGTAAAAAGTAGAAAACGACGATTGCTGAGTACCGATGAGATGAATGAATATTAGTTGTATCGAGAACATAAGTTCCTACTATCGGGAGTATGACTCCAAACTTATGTCTATGATAGAGTGTAATATTAGACCGAAAGCGACATGAAAAAAATAATTGGAACGAACTCACTTGAATCAGGAAAATTGTACGTCAGTGGATAATAAAAATAATCCAGTGAGTTTCGAATATCATAACGTGTAATGTCCATATCATTATAATTTGTTCGATTAGTGATATGACTGCGTATATGTCATAGTTTAATGTTAATACGAACAAAAATAATAATTCCACGTTAGATGACATTATTGTAATAATGAGCATATGATGATTATTCGGATCATAACGAAATATGTCGTTGGCGGTTCCATTTTTGATTTGTGTTCGCTCGTTGCGGTCGCCAATTATGTAGTGAGTTCGTACACAGAGGTTGTCGATTCTGGTCCGTGTTCGTTCGTCGAGGCATCCAATTCTGTTGCGTCGTGCTCGTACGGCGAGGCAACCAATTATATTGCGTCGTGCTCGTTCGACGAGGCCTCCAATTCTGTAGTGCCGCGATTCGTTAATCGTTCGTTTCGATAACCGATATAATTCTAATCTTAACGGCGCGTAAAATCAGAAGACAAAGGATAGCAGCAACTACAGTTTATTGTCGAATAACTCAGGTTCGAAAGCTAACAACACCTGAGCGAATATGAACGAGCGAGTGAACAGGCGAATAAGCGAAGGAAGTTAACGAGGCGGAAATGGCATGCAGTGGAGATGGCTGGGAAGCCAACTCGAGAGCGAGGCAAAAGATGATGCGTATTGGAGATGGCTGGGAAGCCAACTCGATTTAAGCAAGCGTTAATCAACATTTATAGTCGGACAAAAATGAGTGACAGACATACGATGAATAAGATACGAAGTGTACACATATATGCTCATATAAAAGTATAGCCAAGGTTAATAAGCGAATAATGAACAAGATCAAAATATGACTCATGACAGGCGAATTGGCTTGGCCAGTAGCTAGGATAAAGTATATGGGCTTAAATAAACTGATACTACACGCTCTCAGTTCATTAAGACCACCTCTAACCCAATTTCCTTTTCAGGTACCTCTAGAAGAACCCTTCCACGGCGTGGGCAACCGGGAAGTGATAACTGCCCTCATACCTACAACAGCACTGAAGATCACTGTATTAATAATCAGTCTCCTTCTTCAATTCCTATTATTCCTCACATCTCGACTTTCAACACTAAACTTCCTCTTCCGGCTTCCTCCTCAAGTGTCACCATGGCCAACGATTCTAGTGCGCAAAACACTGTCCTAGGTCTACTAAAACCTCGCTCGAAAATACACATTGGAGCCTTCAACGTACGTACGTATATCAAATCGATCAACAGGCCTCCTTGGCTAAGACCCTAGAATCTCGTACCATTGATAAATGCTGTGTCTCCGAAACACGCATACAGGATCCTAGTGTGATCATTCACTTGACCTCACCTGACCAAAACGAGGAGCCGACGAGATACATCCTCCGTTTATCTGGCAAAACAAGCACTATTAGAACGGATCACCGTTAACAGTCGCCTATGTACTGTCCGGCTAATTGGCTCCGTAAGAACTCGGAAGGATAGGAACACACGTCGTTGCCTTTTCCTCGTTTCTGCCTACGCTCCCACTGACTGCAGCCCGGATGAAGTGAAAGACGACTTTTACAGAAAACTCTCTGAGCTTCTTCAGAAAGCTAAGCGCTCAGACATAGTAGTCGTAGCGGGTGACTTTAATGCCCAGGTAGGCAGCTTAAATCAAACAGAAAGACATTTAGGTGGGTGTTTTAGTATTCCGACTCAGCAAATAGATAACGGTGATCGTCTGTTGCAACTACGCCCAGAAAATCGTTTATTTTTAGCAAACACTAATTTTAAGCATAAGGAGAGACATCGTCTAACATGGCGACCAACTGCACCAAACCAACGATGGACTAAAATAGACCATATTGCCATCAGTCATCGTTGGGGAGGCTCGATAGAAGATTGTCACTCGTGCTGATCACGCATTCGCATGCATCTCACTGGACGCAAAAAAACTACACTAAGAAGACCCATTAGGATTGAACTGGAGGACGAGAAAGCCAAAAGTAAGTTCCAGGAACAACCGAGTTTACATTTAGGTAGTTCTGAAAACGAGACTGACCCAGATATTGCTTGGAAAGATATATAAATAGCTGTGGAAACAACAGCGACATCTATTAGTGATTTAAACCAAAAGGTTACGAAAAACCAATGGATTTCTTCTAAGTCTATTGCACTGATAGATTCTCTTAAACTTATCCCATCAGGCTCTGAACATGACGAAGAGCGAAATCAAATCAGATCTAGGTTAACCAAAAGTCTAAGGAATGATCGTGAGCAGTGGTGGGCAACGAAAGCAAAAGAGATGGAAAAGGCATCGGCTGTAAGCAACACCAGGTAACTCTTCAGATTAATAAAAGAAACCGGAATTAAGAAGTCAAGTGTAAGTGAGACAATCTCGGAAAAAGACGGAACCCTTATCTGCTCTCAGCTCAGACGTTTAGAACGATGGGCGGAACACTTTAAGGAGCAGTTTAGCTGGCCTTCAGCTACTGCACAACTACCTACTATTCACAGAAAACCTGAATGGAACATTGAAGTAGGTCCCCCGACCCTACCTGAAGTTCAAAGAGCTATAGTTAATTTGAAACGAGAGAGAGAGCAGCTAGTCCAGATGGGTTATTTTAAGAGGTTTTCAAGTATGGTGGTCCGATTTTAGCGATTAGATTGACTAAGATTTTAGCTAAAATATGGGGACCAAATGTAATCCCAGCTGACTGGTCGCAATCACTGTTCATCTCAAAGTATAAGAAGGGGTCAAAATTATCCTGTGATAACCATAGAGGGATTAGTTTGACTAATATAGCATCTAGAATACTAGCCTCAATAATTATTGGGCGCCTAACTAAGACTCGTGAACTACAAACACGAGAAAATCAGGCTGGCTTCAGACCTGGTCGTGACTGCATTGACCACATATTTACCATTCGTCAGGTTTTAGAGCACAGGCATGCTTATCGGCGTCCGACAATGATAGTTTTTCTTAACATGAAAGCAGCATTTGACTCTGTAGACCGAGAGGTTCTGTGGCAGTGTCTGTCATTGAAAGGTGTACCTGAGAAGTACATAAGCCTTGTGAAGGCTCTTTACTCGAACACTACCAGTCGAATGAGAGCTTATGGCGAACTGTCATATGATTTTACAACCTCAAGTGGTGTCCGACAAGGCTGTCCACTATTTCCATTTTTGTTTAATTTCATCATAGACCTACTGCTGGGAATAACACTCTCGTCGACTGAATTTTCAGGAATTGATCTCCTACCAGGAGGTCCACTGTAGTAAGCAATTTTCTACAGGGGTAACTTTAAGCTATTCTCTAAACTGTCGAGTACAGAGTCTTGGTTTCGCCAAAGTCAGAACAAGTAAGCTATTTGGCTTAATAAACTTTATCTGTTTCTAAAACGTAAATTAACAACATTAGTATGCGAATAAACAGTAGTCTATTACATAGTGAAAGGGAGAAATATAAATGACATACCGAACAGTAACTGGAGAATAGGAAAAATGAGTCAAAAGGGAGAATATTGTTTCAGAATGAACATAAAATTGTGATTGGTGGATAAAACAAAGACAGTCATACAAGGTCAAAGAATTTAGTGCGGTGGTGAGCGTTTCACCTATCATTGGTGTGTTTACTTATCGATCACACTTTACACTCCCCCCGAAACGCGAACCACGTCCGTCGTCGTATGTCGCCGTCAGATAACCGGCTTCTTCCAATAGACACAGGCTTCGCACATCCCGAAGATTTCTTCGTTTGCCATTCTCAACCTTGCTGTACGAACTCGTTCATCTGGGCCATAGCTTACCTGTTCGACAGTGGCTTCAGGCCATAGACTTCTGCTCGTTTCAAAGCTACTAACGAGAACTTGGTCGCCCGGTTGTAAATTCTTGCATATGTTCAACCATTTATCTCTTGTTTGGAGAGTCGTTAGATATTCTCTTATCCACCTATACCAAAATGCGGTGGTTAACCTCCGAGCTTCTTTCCATCTTTTATTGTATAATAAAGTCTTATCCACAGAAACATCGTCGGATGATAATCCTCTGTAAGTCAACAACGATTTATCCGGTATAAAAGCCTCTGGGGTGCCAGGATCATCCGTCATTTTAACTAGTGGTCTGTTATTTAATATCCTTAAAGCTTCATCGATCGGCACACTTTGAAATAAAAGCGCTCTTAGAATAGTCCAATAGATGACCGATGAAATGAGAATATTTAACTGTTCTTTTGCATACTTGCCGACTTTAGTACAGAAAACACATACTGTTAATTCCATTCTGGGCACAGTGACTAGTTCTAGAGGAGCAATGAATCTGACGAGAAACACTTTCATAACGAATATACGTAACAACATCATACGCAAGCTCAGAAGCATCAGTAAAACAATGAATCTGAGATGATGGTTCAAACCCTGGTTTCAAACATCTTGGTATTCTTAAGTAGTTCTCCTCTTTAATGTGTCCACGCCGAATATTCCACGTCGCTTGACAATCTATGGGTAACTCTGCGTCCCAGTCTAATTTCTGCCGACAGGTATCATGTAAAGTCATTTTGGCTGGTAGTATTATTGAGGCTATAAGCCCTACTGGATCACGAATAGATGCTACGTATGACAAAATATTTCTTCTGGTTAGGTTTCCATGATACTCACGAGCTTTGAAACATGATTCTTCTGTTAGGATGTTCCACTCTATTCCCAGAGTTCGCTTACTCGTCCCATTAGACTCGCAGACGGTAGTGTTTCCTTCAGTACGGTCTTCCTCTGGGTTGAACTCCAACACTTCAATATTATTGCTAGTCCATTTAGTTAAATTATATCCTCCCAAACTTATGAGTCTTTTGAAATGTGAATACGTCAGTTTAGCTTCTTCTATAGCATCCTTACTTATCAATAAGTCGTCAACATAAAACTGTCCCTCAGCTGAGTGCGTAACAACCCTGGGAAATTCATCTTGATTGTCAGAATTCGTTTTCTGCAAGGTGAACGTGACGCTACATGGCGATGAGGTTGCTCCGAACAGATGGACTTTCATTCTATAGATCTCTGACTCCTTTTCTAAGTCCCCACCTGGCCACCACAGATACCTGAGAGCATCTCGATCATGCGCCGGAACTACTACTTGATGGAACATAGCTTCAATGTCCGCCGTAAGACCTATCGGTCGTTGCCGAAACCTGGTAAATACGTCTACTAGGTTATTGACTATATCAGGTCCAGAATAACGATTCTTGTTCAAAGACGTTCCAGCATACTGAGCTGCACAATCAAAAACTATTCTTAACTTGTTAGGCTTCTTGGGATAAAAGACATTGTGATGAGGAAGATACCGAATTCGCCCATCGACGTGGTTATCGTTTATCTTTTCGGCATAATCTCGTTCTATATACTGAGTCATAGCGCTCGTACAGTCTTGGAGCAACTTCGTATCTCGAATAAGTCGACCTTTTAAACAGCTAAGTCTACGTTCTGCTAATTTCTTATTATTAGGTAACTTGTGTTCGTGCCTCTAAGGCAGAGCCATTTTATAGTACCCATTTAACCTTTGCACTGAATTTGATATAGCACTGAGTGCTATACGGTCTATCTACAGACATCGGCGTAGTACAACTAAATGGATCTTTGAATTCAGTTGAGTACAGATGTTCAAACTTATCGTCTAATTCCTCTTTATCTGAGAGGTAATTAAGTACACGTTTGTTTCCATGAAGTTCCCCGTAGGGACCGAACAACGTCCAACCTAATAGAGTCCTCACGGCAGACGGTTCATTCGTGTTTCCGGTTCTTATCTCTTTCATCTCGTGTACATTCGGTACATTACACCCAATCAACAGTTTGACATTCTCGTTTTTTACTCTCGGAAAACTTATGTCTTAAATGAGACCAGGTTGCCATTTGATTTGCCGTTGGCACAGTCCTGTAAACCGACGGTAGTTTTCTGACTGTCAACACTTTCTGCACCTTAACAGATGACGAAAAATCTATCGAGTGCAACTCTACATCAACCACCTTGGATATCAACGACGATTCATTACTAAAAGTTTTTAAAGACACCGTTTTTGGTTTTCCCTCGAGGCTTAAATCCTTAGCCAGATCATCAACAATGAGGGACGTATCTGACCCACTATCTAGCAAGGCGCAAGTCTGAATAATCTTCTCACCATTTTTTAACCATACAGGCACCACTGCAAATGCTACTGGTCTCTGCATACGCTTAACACTTCCCTCCGTACAGAACTGAGTATTAATGTAAACATCACTATTGCTAACTCTCTGTTCTTCCAGCTTCTTGTGTAACAGGGTATGATGTCTCCAACCGCATCTTTCAACAACACATGACCTCGGCGATCGACAGTTTTTTGCTACATGGTTAGCCTTCAGACAAACATTACATAACTTGTGTCTAAGAACGAATTCTTTCCTTTCTCTAACATTCTTGTCTTGAAACTTCTGACACTGATCTAAAGAATAATTACCTCAGCACTCCAAACAGGATGAACTAAGTAAAGGGACACTGTCATCATTAATACTCGCATAAGATTTCCTTGCTGCATTGTAATCTGTACTAATTCTACCTTTTAAAACCCCAACATCCCTATTGTCACTATTACTACCGCGATTGACGAGTAATCCATATCGAGTATTAGCCATATCGGCTTGTTCCTTTACAAAGGCAGTAAGGTCGGCGAACAGAGGCTCACGACCTCCTCTGATAATCTTATAAGCTATCTTTAGCCACTTTTGTTGAACATGCGTCGGTAATTTCAGAACCATAGCTTCAATAGTTCTGGTAGAGTTCAGGTCGGAAACGTAATTCATTTGTTCGAGAGTCAAACAGCATGCTTGCATTTCCCGGGACAATTTTCTTAAACCATCTGGTTGGTTCCTTTTTATATTGGGAAAATTCAGCAAGTTGTCGATGAACGTGCGTGCTATTACGTGCTTTTGACCAAAGGTTTCTTCTAAAAGCTTTAGGGCTTGATGATAGCCTATCTCTGGTTCTAGTATAGCACAATGAAGAATGGCAGCTTTCGCTTCGCCGTCACAATATTGAATCAAGTAATTTAGTTTAGCTCTAAATCCAATATTCTCGCATCCGATGCATTCCTCGGAATTTCTAATAAAATTCCAGTAATTTATTGGTGTACCATCGAATCTTAAGATTTCCCTTTTTGGTAAATACAGATTTTTTAATATTACATCCTCGCTATTGCTTACCAATCGACCGAAACCCTCACTTTTCTGGCGACGTAACTTTTCTAGCTCAATTTCTTTTTCTGAGTTATACGTAGTCTAGCTAACTCTAATTCTATCATGCTATTAGTTTCGGGTTTGTCCTTTTCAAGTTGGTCCTCATCATAAAATCCCGGATGATGTGGTGATAACTCTGGAATCTCATCGGAATCGTAGTATTTATTAGAAGTCATTTTTGTGTGTCGAGGTTTACTGTTCGAAACTTTGTAGGAAGCAATTTCCTACAGGGGTAACTTTAAGCTATTCTCTAAACTGTCGAATACAGAGTGTTGGTTTCGCCAAAGTCAAAACAAGTAAGCTATTTGGCTTAATAAACTTTATCTGTTTCTAAAAACGTAAATTAACAACGTTAGTACGCAAATAAATACAGTCTATTACATATGGAAAAGGAGAGACATAAATGACATACCAAACAGTAACTGGAGAATAGGAAAAATGAGTCAACAAAACGAAGATTGTTTTAGAATGAACATAAATTGTGATTGGTGGATAAAACAAAGACATAGTAATACAAGGTCAAAGAATTTAGTGTGGTGGTGCGCGTATCACTCATCATTGGTGTGTTCGCTTATCGATCTCACTTTACACTCCGCCCGAAACGCGCACCACGTCGATAGCTCTGTGTCGTCGCCGTTACTGTCAGATAACCGGCTTCTTCCAATAGGCATAAGCTTCCAACATCCCGAACGATTTCTTCGTTTGTCGTTCTCAACCTTGCTGTACGAACTCGTCCATCAGGGCCGTAGCTAACTTGTTCGACAATGGCTTTAGGTCATAGACTTCTGCTCGTTTCAACGTTACCCACGAGAATTAGGTCGCCGGGTTGTAGATTTCTACGTACGTTTAACCATTTATCTCTTGTTTGAAGAGTCAGTAGATATTCTCTTATCCACCTATACCAAAATGAGGTAGTTAATCTTTGAGTTTCTTTCCATCTTTTATTGTATAATAAAGTCTTATCCACAGAAACATCGCCGGATGATAATCCTTTGTAAGTCAACAACGATTTATCCGGTATAAGAGCCTCTAGGGTGCCAGGATCATCCGTCATTTTAACTAGTGGTCTGTTATTTAGTATCCTTAAAGCTTCATCGATCGGCGCACTTTGAAATAAAAGCGCTCTTAGAATAGTCCTATAGATGACCGATGAAATGGGAATATTTAACCGTTCTTTTGCATACTTGCCGACTTTAGTACAAAGAGTACATACTGTTAATTCCATTCTGGTCAGGTTTCCATGATACTCACGAACTTCGAAACATGATTCTTTTGTTCGGATGTTCCACTCGATTCCCAGAGTTCGCTTACTCGTCCCATTAGACTCGCAGACGGTAACGTTTCCTTCAGTACGGTCTTCCTCTGGGTCGAACTCCAACACTTCAATATTATTGCTAGTCCATTTAGTTAAATTATATCGTCCCAAACTTATGAGTCTTTTAAGATGTGAATACGTCAGTTTAGCTTCTTCTATAGCATCCATACTTA
>NC_031502.1:29819645-29885709 GCF_000237925.1 Schistosoma mansoni | reverse complement strand
TTTTAGAGCTCAGTGAAGTGGAGAGAAAGAAACCAACTGAAGATACCAGCTCTTGCACTTTTGCATGAAATCCAAAACTCGGTGTTCGATATCTTGTACCTCGTTAAGTAATATGTGAGAACTGAGTAAAGTCTATCAATATTTAGTCTCTAGTACGCTTAAAACTGATGAAAACGTAAATACCCAAGAATAGGAATGAATTAGAGCGATTCGTGAAATGACAACGGGAGAGCTGTAGGTTTCCTTAGGAAAAGACAATGGAAAGTAAATAGAATTGAAATGTACATAACATTTAATGAAGTTTTGTCCTCTGAGCTGGATGGTTTAGTCGTGGAGCTTTCATCGTCCTTCTGAACGACATCATCAGCACAAACTTCGGGTAGAAGCCACAACATAACACAGGCTAGATTTACATTTAATTATCACCATGTCAACCAGTGAAACTATGCGTGATAATAATAATAATTTTATTCAATACTATAAATTCTTGCACAGTAAAGAATTATCATTATCAGTTATACAATATTACTACAAATATCTCTTTGACATAAATCCATATTGTAATTACTAAAAACATATTTATAAATTTTATTTAACATTCTGTATCTTTCACCCATGTTCAATGAACAAAGTTTTCTACCAGTCCAACTGATACAACTATGTCTTTACTCTGTCAAACATAAACTTCTTGAATTCCAAAATATTTGTCTCCTATTTTGTTAACGGATAGATAGAAACAAAAAGAACTTTAATGTTTCTGTTTGATTGTTTTAATAATTAGTATCGTAATAACTTTTAACTCTCTTAATATTAACCTTTCAATATATCTAGTTAACACTCACTTATTCAGTTTAAACAAATCTAAGAGAAGTATGTTAATTCAAATATTTGCACAGTTAGTAAAATAAGTGGTTCCTAAGTATTTGATAAGGTCTCTGTATTCAAATCGTGTTTACATCACAAATATCTTTGTTGTTCTATTTGGTAACAGCTATAACAATTCACTACTCTTAGACCTAATGTGAAATCATGCTTAGAACTTCCAAATCTCATTGGTGGTCTCTCAGTGGCTTATCGGTTAAGTGCTCTGGTGCGAGACTGGTAGGTACTAAGTTCAAATCTCGCAAGGTGACGTCGTGGATGCGCACTGCCGAGGAGTCCTGCGATAGGACGAAACGGCCGTCCAGTGCTTCCAGGTTTTCCTTGGTGGTCTAGCCTCAGTTGACTCACGCTTTCAACTATGAAAACACTGAAATCTTCACACACAAAATCTCATCATATTTATATTACTGACTAATAATGTTATTTTTTCTGTAATAATTATCAATAAAATTGAAGCTTTTGTACAATTACTTTTTTAATTTACTCTCATGTTCCTGCAGTATTTTTTAATATTTTTTACTCAAGAATACATGTGTAACAACAAATCTAAAACAGTTGCCACAAACACAACAAGTTGATTTAGCCACATTAATCGGATTAATTACGGGAGTTGGTATACCAGTGAGAAGTTTAGGCATTCTGTCACCTTCATGGTTGCATAATTTCTGGTCAACAAATCATGATCGATTAAAAGTGTTATATACATTAATACAACACGTTGGTCGTTTATCTGGTGAATGTGCATTTTCATTGAAGTCAAATCATGAATTAGAGTATAAAAATTGTATTTCAAATGTATGGAGTGAAGAACGGAGTAAGTCATTTTTAAATAATAAAAGAAATACATTTATCATTAATGTTATTACATTTCAAAATACAGTATAAATATACTGATGTGGTTTCACAACTCAAAAGGATGCATATGTACTAGGTTCTACGTTGCCTGGCCCTAATAACGTAATCTGTATATTCAGTATCTTTTATCATAATTGATACTGCTATTAATTCTTCTCCCTTGCTATTCATTTTCAATGTTCTGATATGATGTTGTATCAACCTCTTTCCGAGACATGTAGATTTTGAGTTCAATCCTTTGTAGGGTTATGTGTGTACACTGTTGAGAAATTTCAAACTAGGAACATACCTAGTTTAAATGTTCTTAGACTTTCCGTGCTTCTGAAATTAACGCCTATTGGCAACAAAAAGTAACTTCAAAATGAAAAATCTCCACAATCTTTCACCTTGATCATAAACATTAGTCTATAAAGTTGACTATTAAATTCGGCCTAATAATTCTTTGCCCAAGTCCCAAACACTAATTTATATCGGTTGACAATGAGGAATCGAGTTCAGCCAAAAGCTTAATTTATACAAAAGTTGGTACTAGTCAGAAATGATTCTTTGATAATATGAAACATATACGGATAAACATATATGAACATATATGGATCGGTCCATATATGTGCCTGGTCCTGCGTTGTGGCTCACTGACTGATTATAACAGTTGATTACTATTTATATTCGTTAAATAATACAAGTTCAAATTATCAAAGAATCATTTCTGACTAGTATCAACTATTATATAACCCAAGTTCATGAATTTATTCATGTATCATTATCAACTATCTTTAATAATAATGCTAATTTGTTGCAAAAACTATTCCACCATTAATATTATACGAACCGACAGGATATCCCTGTGAATCGTTATTTTCTTAAATATTTAATTTCCATTTTAAGATGCTTTTTGCTTCAATTAATATTTTACAGCTACGAAATATAATATTTTGCTAAATGAAATTATTACTTGGTTACATTGTCAAAAGATTCAAGGAAATTCAACTACTGAATTCAAACAAATTGATTGCGTAAAATCAGGTTCTCGTTTAAAAGGTGAAGAACTAATTACTAATACAGTTAACCTGCTTAATGGTATACAATCAGAATCTTTATCAAAAGTTGAACATTTAAGTAATAAACAAATGATATTTGGCGGTATTTTAATGTGGATTGTAAGTTGATTTTTTTGTAGGTAATTCAAATGCTTTTTTAATTCAATTGCTGCAGTTAGTTGTTTTGTCTTTGTCTGAGATTCTGAAATAGCACTCACCATTTTGTCACGGGCTGGATTCAAATCTATTTCTTGTGACGATCACAATATTGTACGTTATTAAACGGGAATTCAATAATTCTTATTCATTATATTTCACTTCATTTACTAATTCCATATCAGTGGTGTGCAAACATCTACCCAACCACCCTAATCGAAGTAGACGTGCAAAGATTTGAAGCTGGAAATGGTTAACTAAAAGATAAACTTCCTAATTAATAAACTATCGCTTTACATTATAAAGTAAGAAAACCTAATAAGAAATTAAAAACTGTATACGCCGTTTTAAACTAATAGACTTAGCATGAAATGTTGTATATTAGTACTAATTATGTACTAAACAACTGTAAACTAAAAAGCTTAGCAACGTATAGTGGGTGTTCATACTCACGATCAAAACAATAAATAGTGACTTTACATTAAGGATTCCAAACCCATTATATATATATATATATATATATATATATATATATACGCTAATTGATAACTTGTTAGCAGCAGATTTCATCTTTAATTCTTTGTCCTAATCAAATTCTACCAATCAAGTTTCAATGTGACTACTAGTTGAGACGAGTCAATATATCGATGCAATCTGTCTGATCTTATATAATTGAAGTTAATCTAGATTCAACCTCAAACTTCGGTCTCATGCTGATTGGCCACTAATCAAGATAGTATATCTACACTCTTGAAGGAAACTTCTGTTCCTCGGAACGAATGATTCAAATCAGTATGACTGTCAGAGATATATTACCATAGAGATACTTGGTCAGAATATATTTATCATTCTTTATACTGTTAAAGTAAAGTTTAATTTTCTCACAAATATTTACAAAATTAAATAGTTGTTTGTCTATTTTTTGAACATAAAAATGATCTTTTATAGGTTACCTTATTGCTGTTTCACAAGATTCTCAATTCAGTTATTTACTCTTCGGATACCAAAAATTCTTTGTCAAGCAGAAAAGTAAGTAATATGCGTGTAGTTATTTCAACTTTACCTTTAGTGAAATAGTGCAGATAGACCTCAGTGGATTAATAATACTGACTAACTTTTACACTAGAGTTTTTATGGATATGTATATTTGAACCGGAATTATGGAGAGTATTCAGTGCGAATTTAATTAGGCTAACATCAATTAATTACCAATTAAAAGAGAAGGTTGGGGTACTGGAAAACTGTCGCATTCTATTTTTTTGAAGCTCGCCGACAACTAATTATTTTTGAGTACTTCTACATTAGTTCTAAACGCGGATGAGACAGTTGTTCATTGAATTCCTGATTTTTAAATAAACTTCCAATACTCAATAAGCCTCAATAGTCTTATCAACACTAATTGACATAAACTGACTTCTTTTTCAGTGTATACATTGATAGTCTTCCACTTATCTTGAAGTACATTGTTCTATTTAAGGACCACTTCTAACTATTAATTTAATGGATTGATGGGTTTCATTTTGATAAATTTAAAGTGTGATTTTTATTCTCTATGATTTCCATTTGTATGGTGCATACAAACTATTTTGCGTTATTCTGTTTCGAAGATTTATTATTAATTCTGTTTAATGCTTTCTTTTTTCATGAGATAGATCTATGTCTAATAGCTAATTGTTCTTATTAGAATAGTACAAGAAGAGGGGAAATATCATACTAGGATAGTTATTTTTCAATTAATTAGCCTACATACTTTTAATGAGCATTCATCAAAACTATTGTTTTAATCGTACATTTATACAGACCTAATTGTAAGCTATCTATTGACTCACTAATTATTTTACAACGTACATGAATTGCGAATACCACTGAAATCCAGATTATGGATTTCGTCAGTTGGATATACCTTGGTCCGAATATTGATGTTAATATCGAGCCTCGAATCCATTTGACTAGTGCTTTAAACGCCAACGCCTTATCTGCTGACTTATTGATTCCAGGAAGCTATCGACCTATTCAAAAGGTATGATGTGTATATGAGCAATTGCCTTAGAATACCGGTAAATCCAACAAAGATCTAACAAACTTAAATCCTAAATCTCATTAATTATCGTTATATTTTCTCGCCGTTCATGAATTACAAGTTAACTAATAATACGTTAACTTTTTATCTAAAAATATCCTGGTTCAGAACCCAGTCAGGCCTGTAAATCGTAATGCGATTGTGGTACTTTTGACTGTTCATTTGTGTTTTGGGTCCCGTTGTAATTAAAGATGAGGGAACGCAAAACTGTGACATTGTCCATCGATTGTTTGATGAGTATGGTAATCGAGTATTTTATGTGTCAATTATCTATGATGTTTCATGTGCTGTTGTAAAAATCCCTTGCATATACTTGTTATATCTGTTTCAGATTATGCACTACCCTTTTTATAATCTTTTAATATTCACTCATATATTTTCATTTTAACTGAAAAAATATGTAGAAATATAAAATTAAATGGTTCAAAGTAATTTACAATGAACAAAAACGACATAAATGTAAGAGCAGATAAACAAATGAAGTATAATGATCCTATCCAATTGTGATTAGTTTTTTAAAATTTCACCTGAAGTTTCGAATTCCTACAACACAGCGCTGCTCACTCTATTGTACTACAATACACGAATATTGCTTGTACAAAATCTATGATGACAAACTAGTATATTATACTTATTATATGATTTGGAAGTCTAATTCAAAGTTTACTACTTTAAACCGTTTTGCCTCATAAAGCTAGACTGTCATCATTTAACGTTACTGTCAGTAGTTCTGTGTCATCAGTTTACGAGCATCTTTAATGGATCTTTTTCAACTAATTTTATACTGAAAATGTGGAGAAAGATAAAAACAATCCCGATATCAAAGAAAGTATCTGTTGATGAGAATGCGAGATTTAGATCTATTGTAATAACTTCTTCTTTCCTCAAAACAATGGAAAAACTATTGCTGCTTTCACTTCATCCTGAAGTAAAAGAGCATATTGATTCATATCAGTCTGCTTACAAGTGAAAAAGAAGTACCTTAGATGCTGCTTCTGTTCTGTATCAGAATACAGTATTCAGCTGGGATTAGGGCAGGAAGTATGTTCGATGCGCATTTGTAGACTATACTTCTTCCTTCGACTCTATTTGCAGACTACTACTACTAGAACAATTTTTCAGACGTCAGCATTGACAGCTGTATGTACACCGATTCCTGCCTATTTACATCCTCTTTCAATGAATGAGTTCTTGTTTCTCCCTGAACAATAGTCTGTTGTTAATGGTCTCAAACTTAATCCTTCTAAATGTCAAACTGTTAGTTTTAGCCTGAGACCTGAAAGCACATAAACACCCCGTTGGAATCCCACAAAGTTTGTGGTCTTGGAGATTTTGTAACAAAATCCATGTCAAAGGTCGTTTATCTTAATATGAATTTTGCCTCTAATTTCTATTGGTCTTCTCATGTTTTGCTGATATCGAATAAAGCCTTCCGTTTGACTTAATATATGAAGAGACTACATGCTTTTGGTATTCCTCGACATTTACTTTCATGATTCCTCAATTCTTTCATATCACGTATTATTCCTTTCCGTTTCCCAATCTTATTTCCCAGGCTTTTAATGGAAGGTTTTGATGTGTTGAAAAGAGTGCTAAAGGCACTTAGCAGAATGCGAAGTGAATCTTTTGAGGTAATTATGAATATGTTTGTGGATGGACATTTAAAGATTTTCAAACTCCTGACAAATGTTATCTTATCAGATACTAACCATCCGCTTCATTCATATCTTTCTCCTTGTACATCTCCTAGTAGGACGAGATATCAATACATTTGAATCCACACACTCAAACAAAGTTAGAAAAGCTCTACAATACCTTATCTAGCAAATATACTAAGCGATGGACAGGTTGTAAGAACTGACCTAGTCGATAACTTGTATTCTTAAACATATTTTTAATTAAAAGTTGTACAGATTTTAATCTTAAAAAACATTTCATTTGATCCCAGGTAGTTTATTTACCTTATTTATGTATATATGTATGCAGCTATCGGATTTTACTGTTTTGTAAAATAAATTTGTTGAAATAATTTGTTCTTAGAATTCTATACTGTATTAGACATATAATATTGAATAAAGCTTTTGTTCACAATACACTCCTGCTATATTTGAGTTGGTCAACCCCATAATCAATCAAGATTTCGTCTTAATTTCTCACCTTTTCCACAATTTATTTTCTACTTCTTTTTATAGAATAAAAAATCACTAATTCAGTATTATTATTCGGATACAGCTGATTTGAGTTATTCATTTGATCCATTATTAGTTCAAATTATCTGTTGGTTCGGCACAATTTGCTTAATTCTACATGCAATCAGTTTAGCATCAAGTAGTTGGGCCGAAGAAGAGCATCAATTATGGTATTACTTTAGTTCAAGTCTTATATTATTGACTAGTTTGTTAATTCTACTCGGCAATGTTAGTTCAAGTGTGAAATGGATCATTTTAAAAATTATTGTCAAAATACTTTTGTTAGATCGCTTCCTATTGCGTAGACTACATCAAACTGGTAATAAATGGATGCATTCACTGGATATATCTGACTGGTTGTACAAGTAAGTTATTATTATTGTTATTATGTATAAGAGTTTTATCAGAAGCTGGTAGTATTCAAACCATTTCACTTTTAAGCACTATGTCATACGTTTAAACTACACTTATCCTATGTTGACTTTGGCAGCTGGATAGTAAAATTCACCGTTGGTGCTAATTTGTCACACTGAAACAGCGTGCGTAATCTCTACAAAACCACTTTAGGAAGCAAATACAGTGTTAGAGACTATTACTTATTAATTTGAAAATTAATTTGTGCAGAAATCATTGCTGTAGATATTTGAGTATTATACGTTCATATTCTTTGTTACAGTTAGACCAGAAAATAGTCATGTTCTGTTTCGAATACCACTTGACTCCACTAGTTGGTTAGATGTAGACGGCAGGCAACCTTGGACCTAGGTTTCGAATCAAGTGTGAGCTTTATTATTCAAATTGAAGGCAGAGGCTAAACATATGAACTTAACGGTTTATACAAGGTTTGTGTAGTCTAAAAATGAGTGAGCAACCCCATTTCAACAACTTTTTAACATTTATGCTCAACAAAAAGGACGATCATTTGCAAAAGATTTTTTATTGACTCTCCAAAGGATAGCTTTCTTGTATATATTGCGAAGTTAACTTTGTAAACACCATAAAATGTCATAAGAGATATGATAATCAATAAGCTGAGGGTAAAGATAATTGTACGAATTGTAAATACAAAATCCATGTCAGAATTTCTGCTCAGAATATAAGGATCCAGATTAGATATCCGCAGAAATAGTATTTTTCGTGTTATTCACAGCCACTTCTACATGACTGTTATTTTATCCGTTATTATAATGATAACTAAATATTTTAAAAACTCATATCTAACTTTTAGTCTCCTTTTTGATCTTAAAAAATTTTTTCTTAAAATTGAAGTTAGTTTTGGTTTTAGACTCCATTGAGGGTTGAATTAAGAACATTTCAGTCTTATGTGACGATTGCGATAAGTTTGACCTATTGACCTGGAACGCCGAAAATTCAACCAGTCAGTATAATACGTTAGATAATAAAACCATATCGGTAACAACTGCTATGACATTTGACGTAACTATATTTTCATATTTTCCCGTTCTGAACCTATATGAAACTGAATTTCAAGCCAACCACTTAGTAGATTGAGTAAGCATTAGGAATAAAATCGATTCTATTAAAAAAGATAAATGCTTTTCAAGGTCATGGTACATATTATCAAAACAGAGAGTTTTCTATCGAATGTAGATGATTAATCTTAACGACGAAGACATCATTGAGTACTTAAGGCTAGGGTTGGAATCAAGGATTAGTATTTAGGATTGCAATTCAGCTTTACGGTTAATTTATATATACCCTAAATCCTATTGTATCCAGCCTTAGACATAGGTTTGACACTAGCCTTATACTGAATCGAATATCCTTTGAATTCAATGCAGGAGCACGTGTGGTCTATTTTGAAAAGTTCTATAATTCTATAAAAACAATTTACCAACTGTAAATTATTCCAGTGAGCATCACAAATCATTCATTCATATTTGCTGAATAAGGTCAAGAATTTCTGAAGTTCATTTTAAGAGTAATAGTTCAATTTCATGTCTATTTTTATTATTTATCAATAAATTGTTTTTATTGTGAGTTATCATAGAATAATTGCATTTCGTTGTATGTAAACCCATGTAAAGTGATAAGCTACAAAAAGCACTATCAATTATTGTATGCCATATTTAACGTTTTCATGTCCATGTACCGTACCCAGTACTTTCAGTTATATTCCCATCAATTTAGCGTATGAGTTGTGTAACTTTCATTAAACGTTTCACTCTAAGCCGTAAGTTTATCCGGCATGTTCAGTGGACTGAGTTACACTGGACGTGTCAATAATATGGTAGTGGTGCGGTGTCCCGGACATTTAAGGTTGGTCAGGCCTCACAAACCCACCACATGGATATGATTTCGTGTGGAAGTCGGTATCACCGGGTCCTAGCGCGCGCGTCGCACCAAGGCGATGTATACCGGTAACACATAGGTTTTTATCCATTCATCCCTCAGCATACACATAGGTATACTCACCCTGGGGGCAAACATACGTTACATGCATACCGGTAACACACGTTTTCATTCATGAATCTTAAAGCATACATATAAGTATAGTCACTCACCTGAGAGGTTATATGGTCAACTCTCCCTTCGAGCATATTTGCCACACCTGACTCTCTTATGCACAACTTATATATCACTGGTACGAATTTCGCCCTCGCACTTCATACAAATAAGCATTAGCACTCTCAGGGAGGGCTGACGATCAGTTCTCCCTAGTATTCGCTAGCATATATTTTTGTTTTTATCTTCCAACTTTTGGTTTAGACCGCTAGTTTTATTCGACATAGGGCGGACATTTGAGCTTTCGTTTCTTTTGCAAACCCGCCGCGTACCTCATTCACATACATATATGCACAACTACAAGAGCCGAGACTCATGCAGTTCGCATACATAAGTATACATTTTAGGGTAACCCGCTAGATTCGAGAGCCTCAAGGTTCGGACCTCTCCACAATTTATTTTCAGAATGGGAGCGGCAGATTGGCCCGATCTCCGCTGACTGTATAAATTAGGTATCAGGGTTTTCCCCACTACCCACCAGCACTACGGTGAGACTTTGAGTTGGATTTTGCTGTCAATAACATGCACAACCATTATTGCAAATATAACTGCAATCTAATAAATTTTAATAACATTTCATCGTGATAAGTACTTGTATGTTTCTATTTAGTAAACTAATTGATTTAAAAATAGTGTTTATTATTGCGGCACTTGAATATTCATGTTTCTACTTGTTATCGATAATCTTCTAGTTCAACTTTGATGATTTACACACTTATCAAATCAACATAGAAAGCAATTGTACAGGCCCACTATTTTGATAAATGATTCATTTTCCAAATTTTTATTACTAAGTTACTGAGCTTAAAATATGGAAGATTTTCTTTTCATACACAGAATTAAGTTGTTTTTCCAAAAAAATGTAACTTTTTTGTTTGTTGTTAATGTATGGACAAATTAGCGGGAAGTTGGTGAGAAGATTATAACCAACAGAAGTAGTTGCTTCGTTTCATGAAACACTTGAGAAATATTTCTTCAACTGTTTTAACATTTTTAAGTTTTAAAAATGGAAAATTTGACAACAGTTGACCATCTGAAAACCTACATACACTGAAAAGACGAATGATGCATATAAACTATTGATAGACAGTTTATCCTCAAGAAATAAGACTACAGTATTTTTTCATAGAATTCGCTTCAGTTCAAATATCATTGAAAGCCATGAAGGACTGAGCAGCTGTTTTATCCAAGCATACATATGATTCTTCAGCAAATTTATTTAGTTTTGAAATACTCAGTTACGCCTGTGTTATTTAGTAGCTCACAAAATGATCAATCATAAATAAAAATCAAGGTTAAAAATGCAAACCATTAATCGCTTTATTTATTTGCGTTTTATCTTATTATGATCATAAACTCTATAATGATATATTAACGTAGATTCTGAAATGATTGGAAGATTTTACAACTCAGAAGGATGTTTTTAACAGTTTTAGGTCTGCTAAGATAGATAGGTTACATCGCCAACTTTTCGTTGAACACAAATGAATAGTAAAATTTACAAAAAAAATCAGTCACAATCGGTATCATGAGGATGAACTTGTTAAGTAACTAAAAAAAGGTAATTCCTTTTTAAACAAGCGCTGATGATATTATTTAAGATGACAGTGAAAGACTCTTAGTTAAACCATCCATTAAGCGGTTTTACTGCAGTAAACCAATGTGGCTTAAACATATACAGCATTTTTTCTTGAATCGTGGGTTTTCCAGTTTATCATTAGATTTTTATCATTCTTAAAATTGAAGTATACAGTACGCAGAGATTCATTTGTATAATTCTAGATCAATTGCAGTTTAGATATTTATTGAATGAGGTTAGATTCAAGGTTTTGGAACAACTCGAAAAGGTTCATTATTTGTGTGTATACACCTGTAAATGAACCAATGAAATATAGGTTGATAGGCTTAGTTTCAATAACTATATCCGACTTGAGTGAAATAGTTTCTGTTAAATTACATAATCAAAATAATTTCACTTCGGACAAGTGAATATATTACATCCTTTTGTACTCATTCAACAATACAATCAGTTCATTCTCATTCTAAAACATTATTCTTTTTGAAATGATCCACCAAATAGTCAATAATTAGTTGTGTAGGTTATCATTGTCCATATGGTTGGTGGGCTATTCGGTCAGCAACTGTGCTAATTAATTTTATAGCCCGAGCTGAATGATATACAATATAGAAAACAAAATCACACCAGAGTGAGACGAAGCCCACTTCATTAATAACTCAAACTGACGCTCAACCAAGTTGAAATTCTTTTAGATTTTCCTCTAGGACTTAATAATTAATAGTAGACAGAAACAATTCAAAAATAAGTAATTAAATAATGAAACTGTACACTACTCTTGAAACATTCGAATCCTAGAAAACAATATTGATTTTTAAGTTTCATTATTTATTAATTTTCATAGTTGAAATCATGAGTCAATTGAAGTTAGACCACCATGAAAAGCCTGGAAGCACTGGACGGCCGTTTCGTCCTATTATGGGACTCCTCAGTGGTGCGCATTCACGATCCTGCCTCGCGAGATCCGAACCCAGGACCTACGGCCGTCCAGTGCTTCCAGGTTTTCCATGGTGGTCTAGCTTCAATCGACTCATGATTTCAACTATGAAAATACTGAAATCTCCACAGAAACCCCTTCTGATTTATTAATTTCTTTTCTTTTTGTCTAATTTATAGTTTATACTTTGATTAATATAAAACGTATACAATAAATCATAAAAGTTAATTTATAATTTCGTCAACTTTTATTCAATTAAAATAAACATAACTTTATAGTGAAATAATATTGATTTTCTAGGAGAGAAACAGAGAATAATAACATGTTAAAGCATGAATGAATGGTGTTATATATATATGTATATCAAAATGTTTTAGGCTACGTTGACATAAAATAAACGTCAATTTAAAGAAAATAGTTTGAAATGATGCGAGTACAGTCAACTCTACTTCTCTGATAAAGTGTGTTGGCAAGTACAAATTATCATACTTAAACTTCTAATTCACTGTGTTTAACACATTGAAATATTCTGTTTCATGTTAAGCTTATTGGGTCACGAATTCTCTACACCTCACAAAACTGTTTCTTCTATTTATCATCGACTTAACGACAAGATTTTATAAATACTCATTACCATATTGAAAACTATAGATAAGTTGTTGTAAACAGTTGCTTATAATCATGCTCTACTGCATTTGTCAATCATTTGATTACCATATATACTCGTCTTTTACATCATCTGACCGTAGCTACTACCTGGACTTAGTAACGGCGCTTGGACATTGCAGTGACCTAAAGGAGTTGTATGGGCTAGAGCATTCGTTTCTCCTGGTCATACTATACCAAACAGGTTGATTGGAGAACAGTAAGATTGGATGTCGCGAATTCTGATCCAAGTAAAAAGCTGTATTACTGACTCTATCCGGAGTTTTCGGCCATTTACGTGTTCCTCTCAGACAACCAGAATCTGCAACGATGTTAGTTTATCACAACGGCAAGAGTGTTAGGAGACTTTAACCCTAAGAAACCACATCTCACCTTACTCCACATATTTCCATCGCTATTAGTAGGGACTTTAAAGTGCAGAAAAAAAATAAAAAAACTCACAATAAAGCGTTGTCTGCGTAGTCTCAGGCAGTTGTCCATTAGGTTTTGCAGTCACGCTACCAAATCAGTAAGAACACCCTTAACCCAGATTCTTTTTCAGATCCCTTAATAAGAAGTGTTTTTCCTTGGTGAGGGAAACCAGGTGGTGTCAATTACTCTCGCACCTCTAACAATTATCGACATCATCTTGACTGAATTTTATATAACAATACTATAAGTCGTAATTAGTCCGTAAACGTACTACTTGTCTTTATTGCTGTTCTTGTATAATTTCCCTCAGACCTGAACATGTCGCAGTGTTATGGACTTGTTTACTGATTTGGTGGATTATATTTCTAGTATTTCGTTTCAAAGCAATTATTCATCTACGTCCTAATGGTTCATTATGGGAAAAATGTCAATATTATGCCCCAGTGATCACTGGCGCTTTCATAGTTTACAACCAATTATTATATAGGATAGCAGTATCAGATTACGAACAGTAAGTTTTTATCTTAGTAGTTTTTTTTTAAAAGAATATTCTGTATAATGTGTAAGTATATGGATGAAACAACTTATAGCTTCACTTATTTACAAACAAAAGGTTTATATCGTTGATGATATTTGGTGCTTCCTTATTCAGAGAGTGTAATAATCAAAACAGAACTGTTTATAATACCTTCTGATTTTAAATAGTTTTCAGTTTGTTATTAGTCTGTGATAAAATGTATGTTCATTGTGTATAAAACGTTCATAAAAATTGCCATTATAAGTAATTACTACATTGATTACTAGCACCCAGATTTGTACTAGATTTTCCAAACTTCTAGTAGGAATCCATGAATTTTAGAGTTTGACCATATCAATCATAAGATAGTTATCTTCAGTGAGACTGGTTAGCATAGCTGGCTAGAGAGGTGTATAAATCAATCAACAGCTTAGTTCCTGAACAAATGATCAACTCTAGTTACATTTCACCACAAGAATCGTCTTTGAAGATTATGTATGGAATTAAAAGAATTGGCTCGAAACAGGCTTTGATGAGGAATTAGTGCACACCTGACTCCATAACAATTCGCCATTTTAATCCTTACCTCTCTGTACAAAAATGTCATGTTCACTTCTTTTTTATGGTCATAACGACCCTCCTAATTTTGAAATTGTATACGCTAATTATTATCTTACTTTTCATATTCTTCTCCTTAGTAAAGTAGTCAGTTTTCTTGTGCACTTATTGTATAAACCATTACCTCGCAATAATTTTGAAACTATTATACAACTGTACCAATTGCAACTCTGAGTTTATAACTACCACCTGAATAAACAATAGACTTTCAACTGCTTTTCGTCAACTTGTTAAGTATATCATCTATGATGGGTATATCGAGTTTATTTTTTGAAAGTTCTATACTGTCTTAATGATAATAATTCAAATATGATAATATTTGAGACTTTGGAATTTGAAAAAAGGAACTGATCACGTTTGTATAATTTCATTTATTTACTTAGGTCAACATCCACTTTACTCGAGTTGTTCCTAAGTGTTAGTTTTCATCTAACAAATATTTTAAGATTAGACATAAGATTATTACAAGTAATACTAATGTATAATGTTTTAATCCCTAAATAAATTTTTATTTATCCTACTTTCAGTGAAGATGCTATACAATCAGCTCGAATTGTTTACTTTTTGTGCATAGTAGATGCATTTTGTTTGTATAAATCAAGAAGTATACGTTTAAATAAAATTGCTAATCGTTTATTTGGTCAAACATCAGCGAATTCATCAAAAACATTTTGGGATTCAATTATTCATCCATTATCTACATTAAATATACTCATGTGTTTACTTGGTAAACCTGTGATTACAATTTTATGGCTTAGTATATGGATTAAAGAAGCGTTAATATCCGAAATGATACAATTAATATTTCATTATTCGGGTATTCATTCATCGCATAATACATTTCGTTATATTTTACCATTCTGTTCATGGCTTATCTACTGGACTCAAGGTTGGGTGAGCTTTTTTCAACAAGTAAGTAATATAAAGTGAACCACCATTCCACAGTATTACTGAATATCAATATAAGTATTAGCTTTTTTAGTTTCTCTGGTATCATACTTGGTTATGTTCTTTGAAATAATAGTAAGTAATAGCTGAAAACAGACAACATAGCTAAAAACACATTTGTACTCTTACTTGTGTTTTTCTCGAGATCCTGATTTGTAGTGTTGTTGTGTTACGTTTTTTAGTACATATTCTCATTGAATTACTTTAATTGTCGTGTTGCGCAAAATTACTAACGCCTACAACATAATGATCTAACGGTTTACGTTTATTTTATCACTGAGTTATCACTTACTTGCCGACTAGGTAATAAAGTCTGATAAATTATATTGAAATATTGAGTTTGAATCCGTTAAATCTATTTAAATCTATTTACAACACCAATTACTGGGTGGATTTTGAAATACAGTTTATATTTTAGCTAGACAATGAAGTTATTTAATTACTTGGGTCGGTAATGATAACTCCACTTGTAGCTATTCTAGAGTTACTGCCAGTCCCAAGTCCGGGTAAAGGAGGAGGGTTCGGCATAGGGTCCTCATCCCGTAGAAAAAAGTCTTGCTAAAAAAACCCAAACCAGATTCAACAAACTAAACCATTTAAACTCTGCCCTGGGAGTTGAAGGAAGAATTATGACGCCTCATGACGAAAGCTGACATTGTTCGGAGGTCACGAAGCCGATCCCTTCTAACAACCAGAGCAACACTTTTTATAGGTACATGGAACGTCAGGAAAATGTGGGAGACAGGGAAGACCAGTCAAATAGCAATGGAGATGAGGAGATACAAATTGGCAGTACTTGAGATCAGCGAAACCTATCGGACACAAGCTGGACAACAAAGGCTAGGTACGGGAGAGATGCTGCTGTACTCTGGTCACGAAAAAGAAAATGCACCACACACTCAGGGAGTTGCTTTAACGCTGTCCAGAGAAGCACGAAATGCACTTGTAAGATGGGAATCTCACGCATCCAGAAGCATCAAAGCATCATTCAAAACAAAGGAGGAGGGAATCACAAGGAATGTTATCCAATGTTATGCACTCATCAATGATAGCAACCACGACGACGATAAAGATCAGTTCTACTTGAGGCTGCAATCATTCATAGCTAAATGCTCAAGAAAGAACCTCACCATCTTGATGGGAGATCTAAACGCTAAAGTCGGAGTAGACAGCATAGGATATGAAGATATAATGGGACGACATGAACTAGGAGAGAGAAACAAAAATGGGGAGAGATTTGCATATATATGTGCATTCAACAAATTGATTATAGGCGGCACAATATTTCCACACAAACGCGTACACGAAGCTACATGGATCTCGCCCAGCCACACTACAGAGAATCAGGTAGATCATATTTTTATCAACGAAAAGTTCCGAAGAACAATGGAACATGTGAGAACTATGAGAGGAGTTGACATAGCTTCAGACCACTATAGAGTTCCTCAGAAGATTGTCAACATTATCCTGAACTCATACGACAGACTACAGTGCAAAGTAGTGCATGGAGGACAGCTGACAAATGCATTTTCAGTAAGAACCGGAGTCAGACAAGGCTGTCTACTCTCCCCCTTCCTCTTTCTTCTGGTGATTGACTGGATTATGAAGACTTCAACATCTGAGGGGAAGCACGGAATACAATGGACATCTCAAAACCAATTAGACGATTTGTACTTCGCTGATGACCTAGCCCTCCTATCTCATACACACGAACAAATACAGACAAAGACAACTAGTGTAGCAACAGCCTCTGCATCAATAGGCCTCAACATACACAAGGGAAAAAGCAAGATTTTCAAATACAACATGGAGCACGCCAAGCCAGTCACACTTGATGGCAAAACTCTGGAAGATGTAGAAACATTCACGCACCCGGGAAGCATGGTTGATGAACATGGAGAATCCGATGAAGAAGTAAAGGCGAGAATCGGCAAAGCAAGGACCGCATTCCTAAAACTGAAGAACATATGGGACTCAAAACAACTGTCGTCTAATTTCAAAGTGAGAATCTTCAATACGAACGTCAAGACAGTTCTACTGTACGGAGCTGAAACGTGGAGAACTACTACAACCATTATCACGAAGGTACAAGTATTTATAAACAGTTGTCTACGCTAAATACTCAAGGTTCACTGGTCGGATACTATCAGCAATAGCGTTTTGTGAGAGAGGACAAACCAGTTTCCAGCTGAAGAGGAAATTAGGAAAACACGTTGAAAGTGGATAGGACACACAATTAAGGAAATCACCAAACTGCATCACAAGGCAAGCCCTAGCTTAGAATCCGGAAAGGAAGCGGAAAAGGGGAAGGCCAAAGAACACATTACACTGGGAAATAGAAGCAGATATGAAAAGGATGAATGTTAACTGGAAAGAACTGGAAAGGAATGCCCAGAACAGGGTTGGATGGAGAATGCTGATGGGCAGCCTATGCTCCTCCACGAGGGGTAACAGGCGTAAGTAAGTCGATAATGATAAGTATATAAAAATTAACAGCACTTTTTCATTTCGAATAAGTAGTTCAACAGCAACATGTTCATCTTAAAATTAGACCGTTTCTACACTTTAGAAAGCTTTCAAATTAAAATAACACAGTTCTAATGATAGTTAGAAACGTAAATTTTGTGATTGCTAGCTAATACCATCAAGTTTTGACTACAGTATCAAAGGAAATCTCACAATTTTCATGATTTTGACCTATACTATCTAACCACCATCTATTAAATTTTCTAAGTAGACATCAAGTAGTCATCATAAGGTAACTTATGTTACGAATAAAGCAAAACTATTCAGGGTGGATGCAATGAAGAAGACGAACATAACAGATAAGTACTTTTTATACACTGAGAATAAATTCCGACAAATCACATGCAGTTGTCGGTGCGATGGAACCGATGAATGGAATAATAAACCTTGAATCATTACATTACTTATGCTATACTTAAATTTTAGCCTATCAAAAAGGTTCTTTCAACTTTCTTAGTGTACTGTAAATACTTATATTCAAACCCGAGATTGAAATCTTGTTCAATCTACAATGAAAAAAATCTATGCAAAGAAATACTGTTAAAATACTTCAGATCATTCACAATTTAATACTGTTGACTTTCCATTTTTCTTAAAATATTATTTCAGGGAAATTCCTTGAGCTTTTCTACTATTGATCTATCTGCAGCCTATGTTGGTCTTCGACATCATCAGCCAATAATAGCCGGTCTACTTTTAGCCTTTTACACTTACTCCGGACCATTAATATGGCAATTAGCCTATTTTTGTCGATTTGTTTTATCTAGATATAAACATTTTGGCGAAAAATTTAATTGTCTTGTGTTAGGTTTTATTGTATTACCTATTACATTATGTGGCACATTTTGTTTCTTTCTACGATCACATTTATTTATTTGGACAGTTTTTGCACCAAAAATGTTGTATTCTGCTGTGTTCTATTTAACCATGGTCCCTTTTTTATGTATTTGGTCTGTGATAACCCCGTAAGTGTAATTTTAAACAAAAATTAATGAATATATGTGGGTTTATTTCATATTTTAAATGTTCTAGTCTTTTCTGTTTTATGCTTCTATTTTCCAATCTGTTTTGATGCTTAACTCGATCGTTTTAGCTCGGAGAATTCAGTTCATGCTCTCAATATCTTTCTTTTTAAGTTACTTTCATCATTAACTAAAATCGAGACATTATGTTAGGTAAAACAAACTCTACTGACTGCTTATCAGCTAACTAACAAAAAGTGTTAACGTTTATCTTACTGGATGTGGACCTTGGGTGTGAGTAGTTTATTGTTTTTGTCGCAAGTACTTTGAGCTTTCGCCTTGATATCACTGTATGTTTCCAAATCCTTGCTAGCTTCTTATAAGATCAGTTTAGCCACTCAGCTGCAACAATCCTGGTCAATTCGTCATTCACTAGGGTGTACTTGTCTCAATGCGATATATTTCTTCAGTCAGCTGCTATCACTTCATCGATCAGTCTTTTAGTCATATTAAGGTCAAGATAAAAAAAACACCAGGAAGATAAAAGAGTGAGGAAACAAAACTAGGTTTAGAAAAAAAGATGTGAGTTAGTGTAAAGTGATAACCAAATGTGATGATTTAAAGTATTTGAATTCAAGTATAAACTAGTAACCCCAGAAACAAAATTTAATCAAGAAGTAGTAGGTGAGCACGAACTGATGTACTGTATTTGGAATTCAAAATCAAAACAGTCATCAATATAGGGGAATAATTGGTTCATTCAAACACCACACCCGCCACAGCTGAAATGAGAATCCAAATTTCTGCCAATCAATTGGTACTTTTTTTTTTTTTGTTCATCAACGTGTGCACCCAAATTTTGTAATAGATGTAGACTCTGTACAATCTAGAATATACTCATTAGTATTAAAATTACCAACCGAAATTGGAACAGACTCACCTGATTCTGGAATCGCATACAATCATAATGTCGGTTGTGTAGTGAAACCACTGATATCTAGAACTTGCATCATAGACTTTCTAACACTATCCTCCCCCACGAAATAGTGTTGGGTCCTTACGTCGCAATGTTTTAACCAACTTGACGTTCCTAATCTGTATTATCTTCTTATATCTCACACTGAGTTTTATATGTCAGTGTTTGGGGATACACACTGACACGTAATTTGAGGCATTCCGTCATGTGACTTTGACTCACATAAAAATTATGGTACATATTCTTTTTTGTTATTCATATTACAATACACAGATAAATATGCATTGATATGTGCAAATAACACATGTTATTCATCTAGACTTGATTCACCTGCAAAATAACCAAACGGAAAACATGCATCTGCCTCATACTCATTAGGATAATCTTGGAATTGATTTGGATTATCTGCCTGTGCAAACTCCATATCTGGGCAAAATGGTTCTGTGATTGCTTCGGGAAAACTTGCTATTCCCTCTGATTCATCATACAACTGACCAGGGATTCTACTCAACATACATTGTTTGTGAGAATATCCAACATCTGATACAATGACATCACAAATATGACTAGAATTCGACTCATTCGGAACATATTTGTTACATTCGTTAGGAATATCACTAGAGATAATTTCATTGTGAGGACTATTGGTTTTTTATATGACATCAGACTTCGGCTTTTCTGAAATATTTTCCTCAAATTGATTGAGAGTTTTATTAGAGAATAATGGGTCATTAAAAAAATCAGTATCTAGCAAAACTGAATCTGGTTTTTGATCATGATTTGACTCATTTAACATATTATTCTCAGAGTTGTAAGAAATTTCATCAGAAATATGTGAATTATCATGACAAACCATATCTGGGAGCTTCTGTTATAGTCTGGCCATGAAGAAGAAAATGCCCCGCATACACAAGGTGTTACATTGATGGTGTCCGAACAAGCACAAAATACACTTATAAGATGGGAATCTCATAGGCCAAGGATCATCAAAGCCTCCTTCAAAACAAAGAGAGAGGGCACTACAATGAACATCATCCAATGCTATGTGGTAAGACTAGACACATTCAATCAATTTGTGAAACAACAGTTTGTCTTTCCCCAAGTAAAACTAAGGTTGAATGTGATTAATTTGGGTGATTCTAATAATTATATACCATCCTTACATACAACTCCCAGTAATTCACTTCATATTTAGAGACGATCATATTTGTCCAGTGGTGCTTTTCACAGTTTTTATCGTTGACACTGGTTGTATCAAGTCCATCAGTTCGGTTGGAAATTTGAATTCATCAAATCTTCATCCTGTAATCAAGCCTACCAATGCTTCTATTTTGAGTTTTCAAGGTCATAAACCTCATATTCTTGGGTACTGTAATTTATTAATTAAAACTAATAAATCTTCAACCCTGATTGTAAATTTCTCATCACTGATTGTAGACCATCTATCTATGCTTTCAGGACACTTCTTCATTGACTATTAAATATAGTCCTAGTGAAATGCTTGGTGACTCGTTAACTACCATCTTGAAGTACAAATAATTAAACCCAACTCTAAAGCCCTCTCAACCTTATGCTGAAGCAAAAATGTCAAGACCACGAAAACAAACATCAAAGTTCAAAGACACCGAGAGGAGAATAGATAAAGTCTTTCGGTGAAGAATTGCTAGATCATACATAAAAGAAACAGTATTGAAATTGCCTAAATAAAAGAATGTTCTTACAAACAAAGAAAGCCTAAAATCTGTCGATATTACATGATATCGAGGAACTGATTTCCCACAATTTATGAGGGTCTGCTAAAACGTTTTGATGAATCTGTGGCTCATAATCAAGCCAGTTACAACTGTAGTGGTAAATAAATCCCCAAAATCAATGTCTCTGTAAGTCTTCAACATTTGATACTGACCATATTAGTTTTAATGAACTCACCTTCCTGAAGGCACTCGGTCATACTTCCGTATCAGATCACGAGTGATTACGCCTTGCTCAACATCTATAACCGCTAGTCAGGTTAGATTAGTCACTTCTCGATATATCGATACCCTATCGAATATATCTTCGAACTCTTTTGCTTCTGATTTCACTGAGTTGGCACGTTTCGGTTATAAAAGGTGTTACTGGTTATTGTGTTGTCAAACTACGAATACTTGTCGTATCTTTACAACAACCAGATACACTACAAAGACTTAGGTCAGTCCGTTAAAATTTCCGTTGTTAATTCAAACAATAATAAGTGTGTTTTAATACATACACAGTTTATACCCAATACTCAGCCGGACAGACAATTGATGGACCTAAGGAGAAGACGTATGTGCGACTATAATTTACGAACGACTTTTGATCAGCGCTGAAATGACCTTGAACTGATCACCTACTGACCAGGGTTACGTAAGAGTAATATTAGTTTAGGGATTAGGATTTGCAGTGGAACGTTAGGGTTAGGAATTGGATTGAATATTTTCATCACGGACTGACAAAAGTTACAATGCCAAAATGGTACTTAAATAAATAAGTATATGAATTTCGCGATAAAACTCAGGATCTGCTATCACAGACCTGATTGATTCGTCCGTAAATTACAGTATCGCCATGAGACCTTTGTAACTGATGGCGTGCTTAATGCAAATTTCTAATATAATATGTTTAGTTTTTCCCATTTCGTTCTCCTTTCCTTAATTTGCGCCATTTTAGGAATTCTTGGTGATTTCGGATATTTGTATATGGATATGAACATCTGAATATGAGTCTGACACAGCCTATGTTGATAAACAAAGCTCACTTTATTTGAAGATTTTTACAACGCCGGAACTGCACGAAAAAGAGCGCTTTGAAAATTCAGTTGGTATTCAATGTTATTTTTTTAGTGCTAATGTGTCACGTAATAAATCGCACAGGAAACTCATAGATACTTCATTTGTATTTACGACAAGAGAATTAATATTGATTGTGTATATATGTAACATTATTGTCATGTAGCTGTTTATACGATTTAAATTATGGCCAAAAATTATAAGTGAAAGGGTTTTGTGTTTCTACGTTGATTCAAATGGCTATTCGTTTATGAATTCACAAATGTGCTTGGAGCGATATACTACGGTCGCTCATTTACCTAAAGGACTGTAAGAGTTTGTCTATGTAGTGATTTGGAATTAGGATAGAGACAACTGTTTGTGATTACATGAAAGATGATATATCAGTGAATAGTAAAGGCTCTGACCTTTAGGTTCTAATCGTATGGTTAACCAATAATATCTAAAAGCATTGAAGGGATTTTTGAGTTCAAACACCATACAAGGCTTGGCGCATCAGTGGCTTCCACAGGAAGTTTTTTCAGCAAAGTATATGGGACATATTGAGTTATCAGTTGATATGCAATTATTGACAGTGCTCTTCATGGACTGCAAAACTCTAACCTATCTTGGTTTCTGTCATGGTTTAGGTGAGTGGCTACATGTTATAAACTGTTTCCTGAAAGTTCTGGTTATCCTACTAATATAGTTTGTAATCTTAAGGCTGGAGAACCGAGTGTTGATCAACTCATTGATCATTATTCGAATCGGGTTAAATCACTTAGGGCTGTCGTGAGGTGAATTTAATTCATAAGATATCTTCTGATAACACGCTGTGGTAAAAATGATACGTCTTTACAGTTGGGTATGCTGAGATTGGGGTTCAATTCAGCTTGCTAATATTTAATTCGATACGTTCAAGTGATAGTATTTCGGAGAGAGATTAAAATGTTGTTGTCCTCCGAGACCAGTAACAAAGTGAAGTTAACGGATTCACCATTACGACTCTTAAGTCCTTTGATAAGAAATGGATTGTTGTGTGTCGGAGGTCGGCTTCAAAACAGTTTTTAGCTTAAATTCGGGAAACATGACATGATAATACCATCGAAGCATACAGTCAGGAATATGATTTTATAGTATTGTCATGTTTTGGAAGGACATGTTAAGCCACATAGGTAATGACAACAGTCCAAGAAACGTCTGAAGTATTGAGTGGTGATGATGGAAGGTGGTAAGAGACTGTGTTAATTGCAAAAGGAGGAATCTCCATTCTATCCAGCAACTCATGGCACTGTCACCAGCGATCAGGATAGAGGATGGTGATTACCCATTTTAATCAGTTGAGGTAGATTATTTTGGACCCATCATAGTAAAATAGAAGTGTTCAGAAGCTCAATAGTTGTACATTTATTGGTTTAGGATAGACAGATGTGAATCTGTAGCTAGCATATAGTTCTGTCGTAGCATTGGACCTCAACTACAGAACCATCGAAGCTGAACACGAGACAACTTGGAAAATAGTTATTCAACAGTTAACGCAGAAGAAAACCAACAGTGGAAAAGGCGGGAAGAATTGATTCAATCAATCCGATTCATTAGGTGACATGGATCAGCCTTGCAGATATGGTCATCCTCAAGTAACTTATCTCTTCTACTCATATTGAATAGATTGTTCTATCTCCAGCCTAAATGAGTTCTCCATCATATGTTGATGATTACTACAATGCGGTGGGTCGACGTAGACAATGATGTGACTCCCACCAAGATCTTATAGATTAGGCAGCCACGTCATGACATATCTACAACTTTAGGATTAGGTCTATTATTAGAGCAGTCTCAATAACGAAGTGGACCATAATCCTACAGACTCACCTAGCTGAAGGAGCCTGGTCACGCATCCACACGAGATCACGGATGGGTATGCTGTGCTCAACTTCTCTCACAACTGCTACTCAGCTTAGATTAGTTACTTTTCAAAATATCGATAGCCTTTCAAACAATGATGTGACTTCCTTGTAAGATATTGTAGATTAGGCAATCACATCATGGCATATTTGCAATTCTGGGATTAGGTCTATTTTTAGAGCAGTATTAATAAAGAAGTAGAACATAATTATGCACATATAGGAATATTAAAATCAGTAAGTTTGTGTTTTTAAATTAATACAACGAAAGATTGAGGCGAAACAAAATGTTAATTAGTGTCTAACGAGCAGTAATCGTTTAGGTGTTCTGGAAACCTAACTCTTCTTCTAGAACGCGTTGTTTTGTGTATTTTGTTAAATAATACCGCAGTATCACCGTGATTGTTGGCTATTGGATGAGGTATCGCAAATATAGGACTCGTGTCTTTCGGTTATATCGAAGGGAAATCGACACGAATAGGATTTCATTCTGTATAGGCTGCTTTGGTGCGGTTAATGCTGATGCTATCGTAAGTGCCGTTCTTATCGACTATATAGTACTTAGGTTCACGCTGAAGAACTTGGAAGGGTCCTTCGGATGCTGATTCGAGAGGTCGTCGGTATGAATCGCGAATTCTAGTCGATCGGAAGTACGAGTAGTCCAAAAGACAGTTAACCACAATAAGTGCGCTCCCGCTACATCCAGTCCAACTCACTGCAGTCCGATTCGACACACCAGAACAAATCCCTCCACTCCTTGCTGGCACTGTGGTGCATGGCACTACGTACGAAATTGCCCATTTAGGCAACATCGATGCAGGAAGTGCAAGGTCGTTGGTCATAAGGACGGGTTTTGTCTTAAGAGCACGCCAAATTGATCCAGTAGTACCAAAAATACTGTCCCGAAGCCCTGTATCGCTTCTTTGAGCCTAGTGTCTTCTTGTCAGAGCTCATCACCAGGAGAGGAAATTCATTAACCTTAATATTAATGGACATTTTTAGATTGCAAATAGACACAGCATCAGACGTCACCATCCTCTCACACAAAAATTAAACCAAAATGGGCAGCCCAAGCCTGCAGCGAACAACTCAAAAGCCTCGTACCGCATGTGGTAATTTCCTGCACTTGTCAGGACAATTGGAATGTAGGGTAGCCTTCCGGGATTCGTCGTTTACTGGAGTATGTCATATAACTCCAGCTGATCTAAATTTACTTGGTTTAGACTGGTTCGACCAACTGAAATTGGCTGATGTCCCACTAAATACCATGTGCCACATGGTATCACAACCACATAACACTGAATCGTATACCAGGAAACTAATGGCGCAGTTTTCATCGATTTTCCAACCTGGTTTCGGACAGTGTTCTGCCATAAAAGCAACGGTTCGTTTGAAACCTGGAGCTAAGCCTGTCTTTCATCCCAAAAGACCTGTGCCTTATGCAGCGTTACCAACAGTAGATGAAGAATTAAACCACCTCCAACAACAAGGAGTAATTACTCCCATCTGGGCAGTACCGATAGTGGTCATCAGGAAGGCAAACGGCATCATACGAGTATGTGCTGATTTTTCTACGGGTCTAAATGCAGCCCTTGAACAATAACACTATCCTTTACCAGTTCCTGCAGATTTGCTTACGATGCTGAATGGGAGAAAATTCTTCGCAAAACTGGATCTTGTTGATGCTTATTTGCAAGTTGAAGTAGACGAAGTATCAAGGGAGCTGCTTACTATTAATACTCATCGTGAGTTATTTCAGTATAGCCGTCTACCTTTCGGTGTCAAGACTGCACCATCTATTTTCCAACAATTAATGGGCACTATCTTATCTGGCATCCCGGGAGTCGCGGCTTACCTTGATGACATTCTAATTGTTGCGACAACGTTGGAACAACTACAGGAAAGAACGATATTGGTACTGAAACGCATCAGTGAAAACTAGTTCCGGTTACGTCCTGAGAAATGCCAGTTTTTATTACATTGGATTAAGTATTTGGGGTTTATTTTTGATGCTGACGGCCGCAGACCGGATCCTGAAAACGTCCGAGCGATAAGACAGAAGGCTGTCATGCACGCATCCCGCACGCTGACCCCGGCAGAAAAGAAGTATAGCCAGATAGAGACGGAGGCTCTCGCACTCGTGTTTGCTGTGCACCGTTTCCACAAGTTTTTGTACGGTCGAAGGTTCACACTTCTTACGGATCACAAGCCTATTCTCGCAATTTTCGGGTCAAAGTCTGGCATACCAGCCCACTCGGCAAATCGTCTTCAGCAATGGGCCTTGGTACTCTTGGGTTACAATTTCAAAATCCAATACTGACGCACCCAACAACTTGGTCAACCAGATGCCTTATCACGACTCATTATTGATCATTCAGCGACTGAGGAAAATATGGTAATCGCATCTCTGTCAGTGGAAGATCGCGCAGAATGTTATCTGAAAACCGCGATACGAGCATTGCCGGTGTCCGCGTCAGACATACAAAACGCTTCAAGAACTGACCCCGTCATCAAGAGGGCAATGAGCTATATCACCAATGGGTGGCCGTCTGTTAAGTTCGATGGAGACATGAAACAGCTGTATCAGCGGCGAGATTCACTATGCATTGTAAACGACTGCGTGATGTTTGGTGAAAGAGTGGTTGTACTAGATTCTCTTCACGCAAAAGTGGTGAAACAATTTCACATTGGTCACCCCGGTATAGAGCGTATGAAATCTATCTCCAGAAGCTATGCTTACTGGCCTCTCATGGACCGGCACATCACGGATCTAGTAAACAAATGCATCCAGTGTCAGCAATCAGCGAAGTCCAATGAGGGGGTGCCGCCGGTCCCATGGCCGCAGCCCGAGTATCACTGGTCTAGGATACATGTCGACTTTGCCGGTTCGATCAACGGAACCACTTATCTAGTCGTGGTCGACGCCTTTTCAAAATGGCCGGAGATTGCACCCGTCACGCCACCAACGACCACCCAGACGCTGAAACATTTGACTGAGTTGTTCGCACGGAACGGATCACCGGATGTGAGCGTATCCGACAACGGCCCACAGTTCACCTAAACGCCTATCCATCAGGCATCTTCGTGCCCCACCTTAGCACCCACAACCGAATGGACAAGCAGAGAGATTCGTGGATACGTTTAAGAGGGCTCTGATCAAGTCAAAAGGGGGGGGTTCCAGTGGAAACACTGTGGAACTTCTTACTCATCTACAGAACGACCCCTAACGACATGCTGCCGGAGCAGAAGTCCCCCGCAGAGATCCTCAAGGGAAGAAGGTTGAGGACTATCCACAATTTGATGCTACGGAAAACTACACCACCTCCAGCGCAAACCACGTCCCGGAAGCTACCCACGTACAAGGTTGGATGCCCAGTATTCGCTCGGGACTACAGAGCAAATCATGATCCTTGGATTGAAGCGCGTGTGATTAGAAGGGTAGGTAAAGTCATGTACGAGGTTGAGGTGGGAGCAGATAGGTGGACTAGGCATCGGAACCAACTACGCAAGCGGTCAGCCCCAGCACGCCCATCGACCGAAGGAAAGATTCCACTGCACATATTGTTGGATACGTTTAATCTACCGGTAGCCACTACACAAGAAGAAGCGCAAAAAGTCGATCTACGGCCCAGAAGATGGTCACTGCGCCAACGGCGATAGATAGTCAGAATGCTGTTGTAAGTCAGGTTGAACGAAAACATCAGCTCGTTGCGGTCGAGTGGACACAGGTTTAACCGAACGCATCGCGCTTGTAAGACAGTTCGTGTAGCAGCGTAGATCCATGTTCGCTGAAGAAGATGAAGAATCCACGAATTCTCCCGGATGTCGGACTGTTATTCCATAAGCAAGTTGAGCTGCAGTGTATCCAATGTCAGCTTTCACTGCATTGCGAATACCTAGTAAGACGAGTGTAAGGGCGTCGGCCCACTGTTAAACGTTTTCAGACGAGAGTGAACCTTAGACTGTCAGTAAAAGCGTTCTACCAACGCGTTTGCTAGCGGGTGGTAGGCGGTCGTTCAGAATCGTGTGATTCCTAATAGTGTAGTCAGACAAAGGAAATGTCCGAATTCGAACTGGTGTCCACAGTCTGTAGTGATAGTTGAAGGGTGACCGAAGTTTGCTACTGACCATTCAACGAAAGCGGGAGCCACTGTCTCAGCAGTATTGTCGTTGTTGAATACTGCTTCTGACCATCGAGTTGGGCGTTCTACGCAGGTTAAGAGATATGAGTATCCATTTGAATCTAGTAAAGGTCCTATCGAATCCAGATGAACATGGTCGAAACGAGCATCAGGGGTTTCGAAAGCGTCTAAAAGAGATTTATTGTGTCTAATCACCCTAGATTTCTGACAGCTAACACAGGAGCGTGCCCACCCCCTCACGTCTTTATTCATACCAGGCCAGCAAAACCGTTCGGCTATAAGTTTGACTGTTGCACGAACACCCGGATGTGAAAGATTGTGCAACGTATTGAAGACGTTGCGTCGATAATGTTTTGGTACGATTGGACGATCCCTACCTGTAGATGCGCCACAAAGTAAGGTTTCCTTACCTGTTCCCATCTGTATAATACGCAGTTTCAGGGTTGTTGAGGAAAACTCGTGCTGAAAATCAGTGTCTTCTTTTTGAAGCTGAGCGAGTTTAAGAAGGTCGATTCCTTAGAAACTGTTCGAGGAAGTTATACGAGACAAAGCGTCTGCAACTACATTGTTCGCTCCAGGAATGTGTTGTATATCTGAAGTAAACTGCGAAATGTAATCCAGTTGTCGAGACTCTTGAGGTGAGTACTTGTCTGAGGATGAGCTTAAAGAGAAGGCGGGAAGTTTATGATCAGTAAGAAGGGTGAATTCTCTTCCTTCGATAGAATGTTGAAAATGCCGTACAGCACAATACACAGCTAGGAGTTCCCTGCCGAACGTGCTGTACCTCGATTCAGTGTATAGCAACAGTCTCGAGAAAAATCCTAAAGTTTGCCATGAATGGTTAACCCATTGTTGTAAGACTTCTCCGATTGCTGAGTCGGATGCGTCTACTGCGATACTAATGGGCGCTTGAGTGTCCTGGCGTGCCAGCACGGATGCCTTTGCGATAAGTCTCTTAATTGTGGAGAATGTTTTTCGTGAGGTGTCGTCCAGATTAATTGATTTGGCATTTCCATGGAGTTGGTCAGTTAACGGTTTCATAAGGGACGAGCAGTTTGGTAAGAACGGTCTATAGAAACTTACGGGACCGTTAAATGTGCGCAATTGCTTAATGGCGGTCGGTTATGGGTAATCCATAGTGTCCGCCACTTTGCTTCTAATAGGTCGGATGACTTGAATATCAACAACACTGGATACGAAGACATCATGGGATAACATGGACTGGGAGAAAGGAACGAAAATGGTAAGAGATTTGCAAACCTATGTGCCTTCAATAAACTGGTCATAGGTGGCACCATATTCCCACACAAAAACATACACAAAGCCACTTGGATTTCACTGGATCACACTACACAGGATCAAATCGACCAGATCTGCATCAACAAAAAGTTCAGGAGGACGATGGAGGATGTGAGAACCAGAAGAGGAGCTGATATAGCATCCGATCACCATTTGCTGGTCGCCAAGATGAAACTAAAACTTAAGAAACACTTGACAACAGCGCGGACAACATCACAAAAGTTTAATACGGCCTTTCTTCGAGATGCTGACAACTCAACAAATTCAACATAGCCCTCAGCAACAGGTTCGAAGCCTTTCATGATCTACTCAATGGAGAGGGGACTACCATGGAGAGCAACTGGAAAGGTATCAAGGAGGCAATCGTTTCAACATGTCAAGAGGTTCTGGGTCAAAAGAAGCACCATCACAAGGAATAGATCACTGTTGGTACACTGGATAAAATTGAAGAAAGGAGGAACAAGAAGGCAGCAATCAATATCAGCCGAACCAGAGCGGAAAAAGCCAAGGCACAAGCCGAATACACAGAGGCAAACAAGCAAGTGAAGAGGAGCATCAGAACCGACAAACGTAAATATGTGGAAGATTTAGCGATGACAGCGGAAAAGGCTGCAAGAGAAGGAAACATGAGACAACTGTATGATACAACAAAGAAACTTGCTGGAAATTACCGTAAGCCAGAAAGACCAGTGAAAAGCAAGGAAGGCAAAGTAATCACCGACATTGAAGAACAACGAAACAGGTGGGTAGAACACTTCAAAGAACAGCTCCACTGAACCCACCCAACATCGAAGCAGCACCCACGGACCTCCCAATCGATGTTGGCCCACCAACAATTGAAGAGATCAGCATAGCCATTAGACAAATCAAGAGCGGCAAAGCAGCGGGACCAGACAACATCGCGGCAGAGGCACTGAAAGCAAATGTAGCAGCAACTGCCAAGATACTCCACATCCTCTTCAGTAAGATTTGGGATGAAGAACAAGTACCAATAGACTGGAAAAAAGGACATCTGATCAAGATACCAAAGAAAGGCGATCTCAGCAAGTGTGATAACTACAGGGGCATCACTCTTCTCTCAATACCAGGAAAAGTCTTCAATAGAGTATTGTTAAACAGGATGAAGGATTCCGTGGACGCCCAACTTCGAGATCAATAAGCTGGATTTCGTAAGGATAGATCGTGCACAGATCAAATCGCAACTCTACGTATCATTGTGGAACAATCAATCGAATGGAATTCATCACTGTACATCAACTTCATCGACTACGAGAAGGCATTTGATAGCGTGGACAGGACGACACTATGGAAGCTTCTTCGACACTACGGTGTGCCTGAGAAGATAGTCAATATCATACGGAACTCCTATGATGGACTAAACTGCCAAATCGTCCACAGAGGACAACTCACCGACTCATTCGAGGTAAAGACCAGTGTTAGGCAAGGTTGCTTACTCTCACCCTTTCTCTTTCTCCTGGTGATCGACTGGATCATGAAGACGTCAACATCTGGAGGAATGCACGGGATACAGTGGACAGGCAGGATGCAGCTTGACGATTTAGACTTCGCGGATGATCTGGCTCTTCTATCACAAACGCAACAACAAATGCAGGAGAAAACGACCAGAGTAGCAGCAGCCTCAGCAGAAGTAGGTCTCAATATAAACAAATGGAAAAGCAAGACTCTCCGATACAATACAATATGCACCAATCAAATTACACTTGATGGAGAAGCTTTGGAAGATGTGGAAACCTTTACATATCTGGGCAGCATCATTGATGAACACGGTGGATCAGATGCAGATGTGAGGGCGCGGATCGGCAAAGCAAGAGCAGCATACCTACAACTGAAAAACATCTGGAAGTCAAAACAATTGTCAACCAACACCAAGGTTAGAATTTTCAATACGAATGTGAAGACAGTTCTACTGTATGGGGCGGAGACGTGGAGAACTACGAAAGCCATCATCCAGAAGATACAAGTGTTTATTAACAGCTGTCTACGCAAGATACTTCGGATCAGATGGCCAGACACTATCAGCAACAAGTTACTGTGGGAGACAACAAACCAGATTCCAGCAGAGGAAGAAATCAGGAAGAAGCGCTGAAAGTGGATTGGGCACACCTTGAGGAAACCACCCAATTGCGTCACAAGACAAGCCCCCACATGGAATCCTGAAGGTCAGAGGAGGAGAGGAAGACCAAAGAACACATTACGCCGAGAAATAGAGACAGACATGAGAAGAATGAACAAGAACTGGATAGAACTAGAAAGGAAGGCTGCGGACAGAGTGGGTTGGAGAATGCTGGTCGGCGGCCTATGCTCCATTGGGAGTAACAGGCGTAAGTAAGTAAGTAAGTATTAGTCGGGGTTATCTGTGTCTCGTGGTGTAGAGTCAGATGGTGTTTGTGAAGAACTCTGAGGAGTTTGTGATCGTTTACGATTATTACGAATACGAAGGTAACGTGTCAGGGTATGACAGAGTTCCGTATCATCATTTCGTGTCCTATGAGGTTTCTTTTACTGAAAAAACCCCGTCGTTAGAATTTCTGGTGATCTCTAGAATACGGTTGGCAGGTGCTACCAGCCCGTCTATGGAACTGTTTGGAAACGAGACGGGCACTATCTTCACCTGTTGATGAAGCTTAGACAAGAGTTGTTTAAACAGGCCTTTGTCGAAACCTCTCCCATTCTTGACAACATGTTCGTCGCTGAGCCATGTTGCAGATCGATGTTATTGAAAAGTTTATCTAACCTTCGTCGATAAGTTAGGTTTCTGCGTTCCAGAATGGGCCGTTTTAGAGTTTCGTAAGGTTCCGAGTCATCACTAGCAAACACACTAGGTGTTACGTATCTGTTGAATTCGCGCAGTAGTGCCTTGACTACTGCAAGGAATTGTGGACGTGGATCAGTCAAGCCGTGCTCCTAGAAGTCAGCATCTGCGTTACGAAACCGGGCTTCGATGTTTTCAGGCCAAAATGACATCATCTGGAACGAAGGTGGTGTCACAGTCTTGATCTTGAGTAAATTGGGGTCTGTTCATTCATGAAGAATATACAGCAAAGGAATAAATGACGGAAAAATACTCAAAAATACGAAATAATATCACAATATATAAAAATTAAAGTAGAGCAATGATATACGAAGGTTCAAAAAGGAACAGACTCACAGTTCACGAGTTGGTGTACTTAATCACATCGGGCTCACCAATGAAGATGCCACAGGTATTTTGAGTTCGACAACACATTAACCAGTAACACTTGTAATCAAAACGTGCCCACCCAGTCAATTCAGAAGTCAGAAGCGACGAGGTTCGAATATATATTTGACAGTCTATCAAAATATCCAGAAGTGACTAATCTACACTAGCTAGTGGTTGTAGGACAAGTTGAGCACGTCGTTCCTACTCGTGATCTGGTGGGGATGTGTGGCCGACCGCCTTCAGGAAAGTGAGTTAATTAAGAGTAATATGGTCAGTACCAAATGCTGAAGACTTACAGAGCTATTGATTCTAACGATTTATTTGCTGATACTTATACGTATATATTCCTTGAAGTTTTGAGCGACAAGCAATTTCAAGAGCGATTACGTTTTCTGTCTCGAAAGATTTATTCAATATATATTACAGGGGCTGATTTGTTTTTCTATGTCAAGAAATGTTCAATCTGTCGCAACCGCGTTCGTTGGTTGTGGGAGCTCGAGGTTGTGTGTTAGCCTGTTTGGTTGTTGCAAACTCGGGTTGGGTTTTTTAAAAGACTATTTTTATGGTATATGAAATGAGACCTTTTCATAAGGCAGTTGAAATTCAAGTGAAGTCACATTATTTAAAAACTAGCAAGAGATAACTACCAAATTTACGGATTACGCGTAATCGTCGCCTGGAAATTCCGGGGAGTTTTTAGGACTTTTTCGGGTTTTCCTCAAAATCACATAAAGATTATTAGTTTTCCGTAAAGTCTTGGGAAAATTGGATAAAACGGCGATGTTATGACAATATCTTTGCTCGGACTCAAAAGTTTCAGTTACATACGTTTTACGTACGTCGACTGTTTTTTTATTAACTGTATCAACATCCACCGAGAACTAGCACTCTATTTAAACATACTTCAAACTGATGGATGTGTTTGAAAAACAGTCGGGTGAATAGGAAGTATTAGTTTGTTGCAAACATACTTCACCTCTATAGAAACCCTTTATGAAGTGAATGGGAATATATCGGTGAAGAAACATTTGCAAGTGAACGATAGAGGCACCGAAAACTTTACTTATTCAGTGATTTTATAGCCGCCATCCATATGCATACATTTATCTTTAAGCATTTTTTGTTTAATGTAGAAGAAAACTACAGCAGGACCTTTATTTGTTCTTACTTTGAACAGTGTCTGAAAACGTTTCAAGCCACTGAGATGCACTCCGTCTAAGAACCTATCCTAGAAGTCCTACTAGACCAAAAGAAGCCAGTTGTATTCAGCTTTCTCTTGTACTACGGCGCCATATAATAATTGGTTGGGTTACTCATTTCGGACGTAACATGATGTCGATTGTCATATTGATCACTCAATATATTAAAACGTTGGCCACATGTATGATAGTGTTTTGCGTTGAATTACACGCACTTGGTTTATCTCTGTGTTGTTAAGATGTACTAGTTTTGGAAGGTGTGGCAAAAAGAGAAAAATATAGTCAAGTGTACAAAGTAATACTAAGCAAATTTTTTCAATACAACGAGAAATGGATAGAGATCAGTGGGCAATTTCTACCATTCATTGTCCTATTTATGTTCTTGTGTGGACATTTCTTGAATTTATCAGTTGGCATCTACATTCTAAGTAATCCACAATGTTAGGCTCCAGACACTTGCCAAATGTTACAATACATGAACTTCCGGACAGCTTTTTTGCCTTTTTTAAGTTTCATGTATCAATCGCGTCGTGGTATATATGGAAAAAAACGTGCAAATATCACAGCCGCTACTGGTTATCTTCGAATGTAATCCAGTAGTTAGGCAATACTTTGAAAGTAGTACGTATTACATCTGTTGGTATCCTATTCGATGATTAAAGATATTTTGAATACACTGGACTAGAGAAAGGCTGATATTTTTTATACCTAAAAATTGTATCCGGCAGAAAATTAAGGAGGAAGAGGATAGCTGTTGTGGGAAACATATCTAAAATTAGGCCCAAATTGATAAACATAAGGCTTACGGTGATGGATAAAAGCATCACACTTGAGCTATGCTGGGATATGGCCGTGATGACTGATCGAGTTTTAAACTAGTTTATGCTAAGAACAACAATGTTATCATGAATGTTTAGTGTCAAGAAAGCTATTTGTTTTGGGGAGTTACCCACTGCTAAATGGATTTCAGTAGCTGCTTAAAAATTACAAGGAATGAGTCCTTTAGCTGGATTAGTGTTATATTTACTATCAGATAGGTTGACACAACGTCACAGTCAACAAAACTGTTGTGCAATAAGCCTGAAAAGCTTAGTTTAGTAGTTGCAGATGAAACTCAATCAACCTGCTGTAACATTTTATTGTCTACGTCTTTAGAAAATTAAACACCTTTTGAATATAATAATCTTGTCAACACTATTGTTTATGTGCTAGATTTTAACTGACTGGTTATACTCACTTTACAGTAGGTAAAGTTCACTAATGTTAATTTACTGTAGTGGAGTATTTTAAAACAATGTGTAAACCCTAGCTTCCACTCATCCTATAGTCGATCAAACAAAAGTCAGTAATTCTATGAGAAATGAGGTTACTAAAATAATCTTTTATGACATTTATATGATAATATGAATGAATTAGTACAAAAATTCTACACATTGTCTGAAGTTCATGTGTTCTTTCTTGAGATTGCAAACAGTACTCATCAAAAGAGTAGCCGAAGATATAGCAAACGAAGTACAATAAAATATTCCTTGCATATTACCCCATTTTATTAGAATTTATGACATCAAGTTGACATTCGAAGTTCTAGTTCTGTAGGTACAATCGAAAAACTAGTAGATTACGTATCCAGTGAATACAATACAATAATATATATCCATAGAATAGTTATATTTAATCTACATAATGGTACTTCACCCATATCGAACCAAATACCCTAAATAACGCGTGTCTTATCAACAACTGTTAGGTTTTATACTTATGCCTTACATTGTTAGTGCATATATTTACCTGCTAACTCGTGGTTAGGAGTCGAAATGCTACAGATTTTATGCATTTAAATATTTTGATGTCTCTAGGAATATAACTTACCAGCATTTTAAATGAGTCAAAATGGACTTCGTAGTGCACATATGTTTTATATGATTGTTGCAAGTGATAAAGAAATTTATCGAATATTTATAATACTTAAATGCTAGTACTCATGTCTTATGACCTCAATACAATCACTTCATTCATATATATTAACCTTTCTAGATGTATAATTATCTTGATGTCTTCATTAGAACTCAGTTTTAATACACATTATCTGAGAGTAGCCTTCGGAAAATGGAGATCAAGGTCGGTAGCCCTATTAGAATAGAAGATGCATTTTATGTACCTGAAGAATTGTATCGTCAGTACAAGGAGATGAATATATCGAGTATATTCTCTTGGCAAGCTGAATGCCTTAACTTGCCTGGTGTGCTTGGTGAGCCGTGTTGTTTTGCAAACACTATTTCAGATGGTTGTAAGAATCTTGTCTATTCAGCTCCTACAAGTGCTGGGAAAACTCTTGTTGCTGAAATTATTGTATTGAAGCGCATTTTAGAATCTGCACTTAAAGCGTTTATCATTTTACCTTATGTCTCTGTCTCAAGAGAGAAAATGATATATCTACAAGTTAGTTTGTAGTTTCCTTCATTTTAATGTGATTTTTACGTTTCTAATTTATGATGAGTGGAATTGGCCCGCTAGATTGTTGAACTTAATGTGATTTTTATAAGATTATGAGCTTTAGTGAGAGTTCATACTTAGGAATATATTAAAATAAGTGTTATGAAATTTAATTTTAATACGGATTATTCAAACACCCGGTTACCTGTGGCTAAGTCTTATGTTTAATTTTAATATCTACCAGACCCTATATATATATATATATATTGCCCGACCGTCGCTACTACCTTGATGTAGTGGTCGAGCTTGCCTATCGTAATAAACCGATCGAGCTATACTGGCTGGAACAATTGTTCCTCAAGGTCCTACCATGCCAAACAGGTCGGTTGAAGAGCGGTAAGACTAAAAGCAGCAAACCCAAGGTCCGAGGGTGAAGTCGTACTGCTGACTGTATGAAGGTGTAACAGCAGTAAGATGTTTCCTTCAGACAACCAGCATATCAGCGATGCTGCCTTCCTACAAAGAAGGGTGTGATTAAAAAAGGTCGACCCTAAAAATCCACACCTCACCTTATCCCACGAATTTTCGTTTCCGGCAGTAAGGTTTCAACAAGTTCAGAGCTAACACGAAAATTACTCACAAAAGGTTGTGTGATTGGCTTCTATCAGTTGTCCCTTGAGCACTGCGGTCACACTCTCAGGTCACTAAGACCAAATCTAACCCAATTTTCTTTCCAGTTACCACTAGAAGAACCCTTCCACGGTGTGGGCAACCGAGAAGTGAAAATCGTCTGATACCAGAACGTAGTATCAGTCCATAAAGCAACTAGCTTATGGTCTTAGCTATGTCGGTAAATGCCGAGTACTTGTTTGAGGTTCATGCGACTATCGTGACCAATGGTTGGAGATTCTGTGACATGGCTCAGAATCGATCACAATGGCGTAGGTGTATACTCTCTTTGTCTTCCCTTAAACGTTGAGATTAAAATTACTTTATACCTTTATTTCTACAGACTAATCCTTTTTTTTTGTATCATATTCTTATATGCAATCTTTATCTACATATATTACTACCACTGAAGTAACTACTATGAATTTGTTCTTGTTGTGCTAATGAGTGTTATAACTTATGGCCGAGTGGATGCCTAGTTAATGTATGACGTGATAAGATCGCCAATCAGAGAGCAGCGAATTATTGATTGGAACAGTGACACACGAAACCGTATTAGCAATCTAGAGTGCTTATCGGTCTTGCTTCTGCCTATCCCAGCCAGTTAAGTCCAGAACACCAATAACAGCCTCTGCGGTATGAATCATTGTATTTCAAACATAAATGGGTCCCAAAGTTACCATTCACTATTGTTATCGCGACATAACAATGAGGTATGATATCCTGGACTGATGCATATATATGCCTTGTCCTACTTTGTAAATGACTGAGTGTTATCCATATTGATCTATGTAGTTAATCAAAATATTGTTTTCATTGACTTTCTGTATATGTTTCTTAGAAACTTTTTAACAATTTGGGTATTCGTGTCGGGGGTTATATGGCTGGTCATAGTCCACCTGGAGGATTATCTGCTATCAATGTAGCTGTTTGTACGATTGAAAAGGCGAATAGCTTAGTTAACAGATTAATTGAGGAAGAACGTTTGGATGAATTGGGTATGTAGACATGCTATATAACCTTTTTGGGGAAAATCTGGTTTTAAGCAAAGATGGGTGGTGGCTGGTAGTGGAATTCAGGATACTCGTTTGGTCCTATGCGGGAGTCGTCCACTGGATGTACCTGCATTCCAGAGTTAATGTTCACTCCGAAACTCGAACCCAGTACCATTCGCTTCAAACGCCATCACCTTATCCACTTAGCTTATGAGTCCAGATAGTCACCAGCTTGTGCATTGGTGTAAAGTCTAATTCATGCTTGTGTTAGTTGTTTGAATCTTCCCACAGACGTTAAGGACTGCAATGTATCAGTATCTTTTTGGCATAGGATGAACATATACCAATAAGAGACTAATAGATTTTAGTTCTAAACGTTCATGGGAAGATTCAAACAACCAATACAAAGGTGGATTAAATCTCTTTTTGTTTCTTGATTAGCTATAAATCAAAACAGTAAATTTGGATTAACACAGTTTTTTGTTACGTGTTTTGCTGTTTAGTTTTTGAGCAATGATGTACTGAAGTTGTGGTCAAAGCAGCTTCCTCATAACAGTAGCTTTTAGGCGGCCTTTTTTTAATTTTATGATTCAGTTTAAAATAGATTATAAATTATAACTCTTGATAACAGTCAATTTTGCAACTGACAAGTTACTATTCTTTCATATTGATGTTCATAAATGTATGGAGTTTATAAACAGATTATTTGTTCTCGTTTTCATTTATAAATAACTCGTAATCTTTTGAAGGTTTCATCTGGATATGAAGTATGAGTGATGGGTTAAAATTCCTTGTTAGTTACCGAAATTTAAGCAGTAAGACTGTATTATTGCTTTGTACATGAAACTGTACTTGATTACTGGATCGCATTTTTTATGCTTTCATACAAGATATCAGTTTATGATGTATATAATCGTTGTATTATCTATCTTTCGGTTAAACCAGAAGATTTATATATCTCAAAGTGTACTCCTTATGATCATGTCTTCTTTACATAGGGACAATTTTTATCTGGAAGTTGACTAGGCAGATAGTACCAGACGATCCTATTAATAACGCTTATTAATATGCTTAAGTGAGAGTTTTATTCTAACACAAAATCCTAATTCACTTCATTTATTCAGAAAGTTTTGTTTATTTAACTGGTTTCACATTTTTATTTTTTTAGCTTTTAACTATATTTCCAATAAACATCTACATATCATTGTAAGTAACATGTAATATTTAACTGAAACATTTATTTTTATAAATTTGATTTTTAGGTATTGTTGTTGTCGATGAACTACATCTTATCGGTGACACTCATCGTGGTTACTTACTGGAATTGTTGTTAACAAAATTACTTTTTTATTCGCGTCGTATATCGAATTTCAAACATACAAATGGAATTAGAATTTTAGAAAACTCTCAAAGTTCTTTAAACGAATCATTAAATAAATGTTTTGATTCTAAAGCCTATGGTATCCAAATTGTTGGTATGAGTGCTACATTGCCAAATCTTAAATCTCTTGGACAGTGGTTAGATGCTGAAGTGTATATTACAAATTTTCGTCCTGTCCCACTAACTGAATTCATATTGTCTTGTGATGCACGTTCGAAAACAAATCAGTTTTATAAAATAGTCAAATCCGCTAGTAAGGATGATAGCTCTACTCAACAACTGTTGTCGGAGTAAGTAAATGTAATGTGTAATTCATTGGTTTTTCCATGACATCACTCGATTTCTTTTAATATTAAAGTACATGAATTGGCAATACTGCTTATTCTAATCGGTGTGAGACTATCATTACTTATTTGTATAGTGTACAACGCTTGTGTATCAAAATGTCGTCAGTACTCTGTGATCCAAGTGATCTCAGTACAACATGATTATTAGTTAAACAGAAAATGCCGCTCAAAATCCAGTCCATGTATCTCTTTTACATTATTAAAGTGGTTTGAAACAATCTTAAGTAGTCCTTGAACCTTACCATCATTCATCAAGCTGTAATCCATAACAATATGTGCCCAGAATCGATTTTTCGCCCATGTTTTAAAGTTTCAAAATACCAATTAAAAATTTGGTAATGCTGAACATGTGAGGGAGGGCCAATCGGGAATGAGCAAGACTCTTCGAGGTCACAACGTACGTATCGAAATAATATGTTACCTGTTGAGGTGACTGGTTTTAATGATGAAGATATCATTCAACGGTCAATGTTTAAAATGGGATTTTAGGGTTTACAACTACGATTTAGAATTTAGGGTTAGAGTTAGGATTAAGGTGTAGACTAAGATTTAGACATCATATAGACTAACTGTGAGACCTAACCCTAACTCTAATAATATACCATACAGTCTTAATTCAAATCAGAAGGGGTTTTGTGGAGACTTGGTATTTTCATAGTTGAAGGCGTGAGTCAATTGAGAAGTATTGACCAGTGAAGTTCAAACCACGTCTGTTGTGAGATATCAACTCACTGAAGACAATTGGTGAACGGTTGCTCAACTTCGTGGATCAGTTGAAGTTAGACATTAACAACGTTGGATGCCGGCTCAGTGGTCTATCGGTTAAGTACTCTGGCGCGAGACTGGTTGGTCCTGAGTTCGAATCTCGCGAGTGCGGGATCGTGGGTGTGCACTGCTGAGGAGTCCCACAATAGGGCGAAACGGCCATCCAGTGCTTCCAGGTTTTCCATGGTGGTCTAGCTTCAATTGACTTACGCCTTCAACTCTTAATTTAAAACCTAAACTGTTCATTCGAGTCTTCACCCTAAATCTAAATCCTAGCATTATAAATCATACATTCATATTTACTAACTGAATTGAGTCTTGCTTCCAATCGTCTTCCTCGTATAAGTCATTTTCATTCATTTTTGTTCCTTTGCTTTTACTATTTTTCTCAACATCTGTTTGTATAAATTTAGATTTTTAGAGCCTGCTGATAATTTGCCTTTGGATCCTCAATTAACTTCTGATACTGAACTAAATATGGTCGATGAAGATGGTGTGTTTGCTTTATGCTTTGATACACTTTTGAATGGACATGGTGTGTTAGTATTTTGTCCAACTAAACAATGGTGTGAACAATTAGCGGATTCGATGGCACGTCAAGTCAGTCAACTTCAATTGTTACTGTAATATCTAGTTAAATGTTTTTCCCCTTTTTTTTTCTTACTTATAAATAAAAAAGTAAACCTCATAGGCATTAATCAATGATTTATAGTTATTCCAAAGGTCCTGAAACTGATGTGTAGCAATCCTAGTCACCAAATATTTTAACAGAACGGGGTAAAAATAAATGCAAAGGAGTATAAAGAAGAAATATTAGAGGCTTAAAAATAAAAGTTTTATCGCAACTACCAAATGATATCATGAAGTGGGGAGTATGTTTTAATACTACACTGAGAATTTAGATGATAAAGAATAATAAGTAATTGTGCTATTGTGATTGATTTTAAGCCATGATATTTGCTAGATGTGAACTTTAACGTATTAAAGAAGTCCAAAAGTTTTTTTCAGCAACTAGTAGTTTATTCCATAAACAGAAAGTATATTAACTTCGGTGTCGTCAATTTAATTGATACTGCTCCTTAGTTACAGTAAATACTTTTCCCATACATACATTTTGTGCTGTAGATTTTCATTCTCACACAATCCTACTTCTCAGCTTTACATCAAAACGAACATAATCCATCTGAAGCAAATATTGGAGATTTGATTTGCAAAAATTCAGATGATCCTTCAGTACATTCAAATATTGGAACGCGTTTAGCATTGCAGTTGGATCGGTCTGGTCTTGTTACTTGTGTAGATCAATTAAAACGATGTCCAGCTGGTCTTGATACAATTTTAGCCAGATGTTTAGGTTATGGTGTGGCTTTTCATCATGCAGGTTAGTAAAAATTTGTAATAAATTTTAATGTAGGATCATTAAGGTTTTTAATAAATGTTCAACACTTATTTAAACTTTTTCAAGTAATATCGATTTTATAGTAAAAAACTTTTGTGTAAATTACGTTTTTTTGGTAAAATGTTCATAATTTTCTTCCTGTCCTAGTGAAAAAAAGTTGAACACTTGAGAACAGGATGTGTGAATACTCTATGACAGCTCATTATGACAGTTATTTTTGTGAATGCATCATTTTGACAGAGATATACAATTGGTCATTCCTAAAGTTCATGTAAATTGTTTAGCAAGCAGTAAAATGATTGTATCTATTATTCTCTTAATATAATGAAAATCTCCATTTTAACATTCAATTGAAAATAAAAATGAATAGAGCGGAAAATTTCTTATCAATCGGTTTTTAATCATCGATATACAATAATACAACTTTTATTTGTGATTTGCAACGATGAAATACTATTTTTTTTCTGTAAACTTTTTATCTATTTGAGATAATTATCGGATTTAAGCTGATTTTAACATAATTAACCTCCATACTATCATAGATTTTCTCATTTATCGTAAATTTTTGCTAAGTTCAAACTGAGAATAAGTATTTGTTTGATACTCCTTAGTGTTGACTGAAGATTGTTTTATTCTGTCATTCACTTAATTATTCCTCATTAATATCGATAGTGTAATTAAATGGGAGATGTGCTTTGAAAAATCTGACATATATTCACACTATGTACATCAAATAGTATGGTTACTTATACCTGTCAAGGCATTTATATATCAAAATTCATGACTTCTAATCAAATAAATACAAATCGTTCATTGGCGATGATATACAAAAAGAATAGGAAGTATCATACCTTCTTAGGCATAAAAACGAATTTAATATTTGCAAGAGAAATTCAAGTTTACAATAAACAGTTTCTATAAATTCGGAAGAAACTTAAATTTTTAATTGTCAGATCAACTCCGTCTTTTCATTACGCTATCAAAATTTATAAAAATAGGACAATGGTTTTGAAATTTTTGATTAAATAATTCATCTTTGTTTTATCATTCATGACTTGAAGAATATTTGCATGTGGAAATCATTAGTTTCTGTTTGTGAAATTATGAATCATGAATCTATGGCTGAACTGGTGAAATTGTTCGGACTTTTTACTTATTGAGTTACATGTTTGAAATCCGTTACAAGTACTGTATCTAGTATTTCCCCACACCTACAAAAATCATCAGTGGAACTAATTTAATCATGTCCAGCCACGTATAAAACGTGAGGTGTTATTTTTATGACAATTGAATATCTACCTCAGTAGGTAGGTAGTTCGACATTCTCAGTTGCACACCGTCTAGAAAACCTTTACCAGGCATTTTTACTGTAGTTTCATCTTAGTATGAGACTCCTCAACAACTTTCATCTACAAATCAAAAGAGTATTGACGAGAGGTATTGGATTTTGCAGAAAACATGTTAGAATCAGATAATTAAGCTTAAATCTTATCCATGAAATGTGGAAGTACATTGGGATTGGTCTCTCGTAAGTTTGTGAATGCACTTTACTAGATTTTCATTCGCTTAATAAGTTTTATCAGTCTACTGTGAAAACAAAATTCAAAACTGAACAAATCTGTATAAATCACTTATCTGGATTTTGTATATTCAGATTAATTCTAATATTCATTGTTTGGTTTTAGAAGTTATTCATTAATTTTTTATGTACATAGGTCTTACAGTCGAAGAACGTGAGATTATTGAATTTGGATTTCGTAAAGGTCTTATTCGTATTTTAATTGCCACATCTACATTAAGCTCTGGCGTAAATTTGCCTGCTCGTCGTGTTATCATTCGAACACCATTATTTCATGGAAAGGTTTTAGATTTTCTCACTTATAAACAAATGTCTGGTCGAGCAGGTCGTCAAGGTGTAGATACTAGTGGTATGTTTTTAAATAATCTTGTTAATACATTGCTACTCATATTGTGCATTTAAATCCCGGTCTACCAATCTTCTTAACTTCTGTTTTACAATAAGTACCATTTCCAGTGTCTATTAATATTGTTGTGGACTGAAATTCGACAAGCGGTTGAGTTTTGAATTGGTAAAATAAATAAACAGAATACTGACTAATAGCTAATACACAATGTTACAAAGTGTAATCGAGTGATTGTTGGTTATGTGACGGAATTATTGACGTAAACATCCATTTGAACTGATATCAAGAGACAGGACAACTCCCCAGTGGATTGCCATTTTATTTATTTGAACACATAAATATCGGTACAAGGGGGCACCAGATATATATGCGCCACACAAAAAATTGTCATCTCATTCAATTGTGGATTAGACTATTATATATAGTGTGCCTATGTACAAAAATCCTCCAAGTATGATACCTAAATTTCTGACTTTGGTGTTTATGATAGTGGTTACTATTTTACAAAACCTGTGTAATATTCTGTAGTCTTGTGTTTTAACTGCTACATGCATTATAGATGTCCATCCAAGTATTCATGTAACGTGATTGAACGTGTTTGTAAGTCACTTAATTTTAAATTGTTGAATCATATTTTCGAACTTGATCCCCTAACTCTTTGGTTTCAGACACCGGATAATTTTGCTAGCTCTAACCAAAAAGATTATCTCATGAATATTGGCTTAGTTATTGGATTGTACTATATCTACTGTAAAATAAGTCTATAACCTATATGACTTTTGATACTTCAATCGTCCTTTTAATTGGATGTGTAGAACTTATCTTTTGTAACTATAAATTTGTAAATAAAGTTTTAATATGTTTTTGTTAGTTGATTTTCGTGTATTTGAACTTCATAGCTTTTTTTTCGTTTAGCTAGTCCCATTTAAGCAACTGAGTAGTATTATTTTTATTCTCTCTAGTAATTTAATGGATTATATTCTAGTTGTTCGACGTACGAGGTAACATGAATAGGGTGATAACGATAAAAATTTTTCACCGAATTCTAGGAATTAAAGTATGTGTTGGAAGTGGACTCTACGTCATATGTGTGGGAAAACACGTTTTGATTAGTCGTAAGGCAAAGGAACTGAGGTTGAAGCGAACATATCTTATACCGTTAAGAATGTTATTCCCCTTTTCACTGATCACCTTTGCTAATGTGTGCTTTTTCGATAGTCGCCTTTATTAGTGTAAACCCCATAGATGGGGCACTGCTAAAGATCCCCACACTAGTACAAAATGGTCGTCTAGTACTTCCTGGTTGTCAATATTTGTTTGACCGAAATCAATCCGTGATGTAAAACAAAGTCCAATAATATCCAAAAAGTCTATCATAACAAGTTGGAATATTTGGAGCGGGAATTTGACCTAATGAGATTCAAGTGTTTAAACCAGTAAACTTCTCTCAAAACAATCTTGACAGTTGTGACTTCTGAACGACCATCTCCTCCAACGTATTCATTTCATTTCATGTTTCTTTAAATTTATTCATGTGTTTAACTTAGGTCAAAGTATTTTATTATGTAAACCAAAAGATCTGGGACGTGTTCGTCAACTGATAATGAACGGTATGCCACCGGTGAATTCATGTTTGATGGGTCATGGAGGTAGCCCTGAATCTAGTCTAAAACGTGCTCTGCTCGAGGTTTGTATATATATATATATATATATATATATATATATATTGATTATTGTTTTTGTAATCATTAAACTTACGGTTTATTTGTGTCGTATTAGAGAAAGAACAATAAAAACAAACTTATCTATTCACATAAAATACCCATTGATTCTATTTGCTATTAACACATTTAACATGAAACTTCTGAAACTGGTTAGGTACACAAATTTCAGTTTAATATTTTCATAAATATATCCCTACAAGACTAATGAATACTATTTTTATTTATTTATTTGAACACATAAATATTGATACAAAGGGGCACCGAATACATATGTGCCGCACAAATCTCATCTGATTTGTGTGAGGGCTGTGATACTGCCCAGGTGCCCAAACTGAAGCAGTTGGTTTTCTTAGGGGGCCACACCCGGAGCCTTTGACCTAAAGGTCTGACCCACAAGGCAGTGGAGCAACGATTGATTCATACGCCATTTGTTCCCTCAGGATACTGGAGCCCATGTGCACCATTGGTTTGGAATCAGGGTTTTCCAACTTCCCTAGGTGGACTTTCCGTGTCCACCAACCCGGTTAAAGCGCTGAACATTCTCTTTTCGTCCTCTCAATTTCGTAAATAACACCCCGCCACAAGAAGGCAGTGAGTGGGACTTCACTGGCAGAGGTTATATACGCGTGGCCATGTGAGAGCATTCGGAGAGGGAGAGAGGACTCTCCCCACTCTCGGCCGTACCAGGGCATTTGGGGGCTGAAAATGAATGCTATCAAGAGTTGTTTATACCGTTCAATAATCAATCGGAAATCTTTTCAAAATTATTCGCTACCATGGACGTATAAGTTATACATACTTCCTCTTTTGTGCTTCAGTTCAACCTCATTTAATTGAAGACAGAAAGTTAAATCGTATACACAGATATCAATCAGATATGTTAAAAATTTAAAAATAATGCCTTCTTCAGCTCTCCGTTACTGATTTAGAGTTTTGCAGGTGGTTTTAATCTTAGCTTGGCTATCGAGTTAGTTTGATTTTTTTAAACATCATGTTGAACCAACATGGATTCGTAGATCATTTGGTTCAGAACCGAATTCTAAGTACTAAAATCCATTCAGTAATAAGGTAATTCATGAAATTCTCTGAAACAGATCCTATGGATAACACTGATTAATGACCATGCTGTTATATTATGAAATAGAAAAAGTTAGAAATATATAGATCATTAGATTTCAACTCGTCAGTGTAAAGCATCTTGCCCTTCACCAGTCTTAGTTATTTTGGTATTAGTTTTCCCATTTAGGTTAATTGTATTCTTTATTTCTAAAACGCTTTTTAGATATTTCTACCAAAATTCTGATAATAAGCCTTCAAAAATCAACAGACTTCCTTAAGCCACCAAACTTCAGCAGGTTTCATTACTTCTGCTACGAAATACTTTTGATTTATACAGACTCTGCGCATTGGCTGAAAAGTCGCTCCAAAACTATACAGTCACCCAAAGAATCGAACTTGTCTTTAAACTGGTTTTAGCTATTGTTATTTATATTATTATCGCATAATTTCTAGGTCATCGTAAATGGATTTGTAGAAACATTGTCTGATGCTTTACTGTACTTGTCTAGTACATTATTGGCAACAACTGTTACCTGGGAGAAATTAAACGAATTTAATAATTCTCAATCAACTAAAGGAAATCGACGACGTTCTCTTCGTTTGTCTCAACCTACAACTTATTCTGAAAATGAAATTAATGATGATAATAATAATAATGATCGATTCACAGTTCAGATGAAACGCCTATTGTTCACATGTATTAAAGACCTACAAAAGCATGAATTTATCTATATTGATCAGTCTACTTGTCCAAATGTGTCTAAAAATGTTATAAATATGTCGTTTGTTGATTCTCAATCATTAGAGGTTTCATTAAATGGTGCTCGTCTTCAACCAACAGCTCTTGGGAGAGCTGTATTGTCTTCTTCTTTAGGTCCAATTCATGGATTGATTGTTTATGAAGAATTGGATCGTGCACGTCGATCAATCGCACTTGATACTGAATTACATCTTGTTTATTTAGTAAGTTTTTGGCAGTTTAAAATGTTTTTATTCTAACTACTATAATATCTTATATTATTATACAGTGATATTTCGTACATGTATCAGCGAACCAAAAGACAAAGCAGGCTTCTTGTTTTCACTAGTTAATTATTTGAATTTCTCGAATTCTCAGTGAGTTGCTATCGTTTTATTCGCTGACCACAACGGCTGGAGTTCCTAGATTCCATCTCAAGTGAGGTCATGGATACGCACTGCTATTCAGTCCATAGAACAAATTAACTGTTCAGTGAAACCTGGTTTTGAATGGTTGGTTGAGGTTACTCTGTGATGTAAACTATTGTGTTGCTAGTTTATTCCTCTGTTTTATCTTGTTATTGAGTTTCGCATAATGCCAATGTGACCAATATTGTACGCAACAGTTTACATATCACTGATTTCTAATCTATATTTAGTCTCTATACTTTCCCGTCACTCCATACAATTCCGATAAGTTTAGTATATTTAAAGTGGTGTATATTTGTGTAGACTTAATGTTTCGTTTGTCGACTGTATCAGCGTTTGGAGTTTTCGAAATTCCTCTTCACATTACTTATACTCATGATCTTTTTGTATTTACTAAGTAAGAACGTGAACAAAACTCAAGTTCATACGAAAAACGCAATTAACTAAGTAATTTTTTTCTTATGGTACAACTACATATGATACTCGAATATGCCATTCTCGTTCTTCATCCCATGTAATGTATATAGTCCTACTTACTAATACATAATTATGGTTTCATTTTCTACATCTTTATCTTCGTAGTTTTTTGTAGTATTTTTCCTCAATTTCTCGTTAATAGCCTATTAGATCACAAAGAATTTCTATTTCCTTTTGTTTTAGTTAACTCCTGTCTACTTAGATGTTGGTGCTGATCTAGACTGGTTATGCTATTTGGAACAATACCAAAGTTTATCTTCTTCAGAGCGCCGAGTCGCTGATCTGATTGGTATTGAAGAACGTTTTATTACTAGGTGTGCAGGTGGAGCACCTTCATCTGCTGTTGGTTGTCACGGTAATACTAATATGGTTAATCGGCGTCTAAGCCTACATAGACGCTTTTACACAGCATTAGTACTGTATCGTCTAGTCAATGAAGATGGCTTACAAATTGTTGCAAAGAAATTCGGTGTTAATCGTGGTCTTCTGCAGAGCTTGCAGCAACAAGCTGCAACTTATGCGGGTGAGTTTAGTCCTTAGATTGCTACCTGTATTACTATCACCGTCGGTCTGCGATTAATACGACTTGTGAAAAAGAATTTCTGCTTAGAAATCTTAAAGTTGCTGATTTCTGGCAATGGGGCTGCATAAACTTATATGCTGTCCATTATTATTATTACTATCATTATTATTGTTATTATTATTATTAGCTTTATTCCATATTATATTTTTGGTACAATATAGAATTGTCAGCACAAAGTATTTCAACGAGTTTCGGTCTCTTATTTCTTGATCGATATTGACGATAAATATTGAGTGATGGTCAGCTAGATATTAGCATTTTAAAAGTCGATATCTGAATAATTTCCATTCTTTTCAGTGCATATTGCCAGCCATCACGATATTTCCGATTGTGCACTTTTGTAACTTGTACAGCGAAAGGCCGCAAACTTTTCACAAACGCACCTGAATAGCTTATGCAATTAATTGACATAATGATCTTTTAAAACAAACAAGGAAACAGATAACTTGCTGAAATATCTAGATGGCAGGAACAGGTAGCCCAGATATTCAAACAGGCCACCTTGAATTAGCATCCTACGTCCCTATAACAGTAGTTATGATTAGAAAAGTAGTATTTATAGATTACTTTATAACCCTCTTTTTAATAAATATAACATTCTGGTAACTGTTAAGAATAATTCGGTTTTAATATTTTTCCGTTAATTTGAATATGAATAATCCTGGCTTTGTATCATCTAGTACATTGGTCTCGTTAGTAATATGTAATCAATTTTGGTAAAAACAATTTATAACAAGTCATGATAATTGCACAGCTTGAGTCCCTCTATACCTTACCGATCTAAATTTTTTTATACTTAAGAGAGAAAGGAGGAATTTTGAATACTTAAAATGATTATTTTCCCTCTTTTCTTTTTTTTGCTCAATAATTTTTTTTAGGTATGGTTACAATCTTTTGTAATCGTCTTGGCTGGAACCATATGGAACGAGTAATAGCTAATTTTCAATCACGTCTATGCTATGGTGTTTCGGATGAACTTGTCGACTTAATACGTCTATTACCTTTGGTTAACGCCGAACGTGCTCGTGCGCTATATGCAGCTGGTTACAGTTCTGTTTCTTCATTGGCTTCTGCACGGCCTCAAGAGATTTCAAGAATTTTACAACGTGCAATTCCTTTTGAACGGTATGTCTCTCATTTTACATTTATATAGAGGTTTTACGATGAATGTTTTAATTATTCTGGTTTTGTATTTATTTTGGCCTCACCAAATTGCTCAGTCACTCTTGGTTAATAATAAGTACATAAACATAGTTACACATTTCTATTAGATCCATCATACATATTACTGTGTTGCATAAAACCATATAAAATAGGTTATAGAATGGCTATGTTTGCAGTATCTATCCAAAGGTCTGATATTGAATAACATTTTGTAAAACCTAGAGTTTTAGAAAACAGTGCCGTTTTCTCACGATAAATTCTCCAATTCCTATATTATTTTATAATAATATATGCTGAACTAGTAATTAATGCATTTTTAATAGTAAATACACGTTCTTCCCTTTTTGGTAATTTCAGCAAAAATAATCATGAAGCGTGTTCTGTAAAAGCATCTGGTGGTTGTACAATCCTTTTAGATGATGGTCGTGTAATTAATGAACACGAAGCTGGCCCGTTAATAGTTCAACAAGCTAAACTCTTATTGGAAACAGACTTGACTTCTGTTTATGGCAAAGATTTAATTATTGTATCAAAGAATCATGAGTCGGAAAATTCTATGAAACCTGTAAAGTCTATTACTGAGGATTTCATTGATTGTGATAAGATTAATAAAAATGATATGGTAGACAGTAAAAATAATCAATTAATGGCAGTAAATCTCAGTTATAACTCATTACATGATCTAAATCTGACTAAAGGCTGTGAATATGTTGTGGATAAGGATAAAAATCATGGTCATCTTAATGTAGAAGGAGGGGAAGTTGAAGTTAAACGATTGAAATTGTCGTTAGATAATAACACAACAATCCAAACATCATTCATGGCAGCAGCAAGAACTTCGCCTCCCATTAACTGCAATAATCACAAAAATCCTAATGTCGGTCATAAATTTCATTCAGTAAACAAGGAAAATTATTCTAGTGACAACAATAAAATTGAATATGAAAATAATATTGGTATTACGTCCAATTCACAAATCCCAGTTTCAAAATTTGATAGTTCCATAAATCACCATGGTAAAACTCTAATAGATTTTGAAAACTTTACACAATCTAGTCAATCATTTATATTAACTAGTCAACTAGCTGCTATCATAGATGATGATCAAGTCGTATCGACAAATAAACTACCTTCAACATCAGCGTCATCCACTTCCGGATTCAATGTCAAATCAAATATATTGCATTTGCCCATTTCATGTGAATCTTCAAGCATGCCATTTTCAACTACAACAACAACAACGCCATCGTCATTATCTGTTAATAAAACCTGTGAATTCAATGATACACTTACATTTTCTATGTTCGAAAGTTCATTTACAGTATCTAATAATACATCGATTATCACTACTACCAATAATAATAATGATAATACTAATGGTCTTATTTGTGATATAATGACAACTGAAACATTAAAAGAACAATATGATGATTCACAAATTTTAAACAATTTAATGATGGTAAATACACTACTGTTTTTTGTTAAAATAGTGTCTTTTCTTTCCTAAATCAGTTTATTCTAAGAAGAAATCACAAAGCAAATGTATTTGGAACTATTATTATCATTATTTTTACATTTTGTTAACGATTTCATTGAATTTGTTTGATTGAAGCTTCCATAGAGCCAACTGGTGGAAAAGTTTATTACTATTTATCAATCATCCCTATATTAAGTCCAAGTGAAACGAATGTTGCTATTATGATTCAAAACAGATTTTCTATTGTGAAGTTATTGATAAAATTGTGTTGAGTGATAAAAGGAATATGAATACTCATAATTTACTGTACACTGTAGGTTTTACTATATGAGTTTACATTAAAGCTTGAGACGATTACGGAATGACCAACCGGGGAAAGAACTATCGATATCATAATTGTGGCTAGGTATACTGTCGACTCACATCAAGTAGTGTATCGTTTTTAGTGTTTTATTAGCTAATTTAAAAGTTTGTGTTTAGGTTCCTTCATAATTCTTGTTCTTCTACACATTTTGGCAAATAAGTCCAGATAATAAATTTTTACGAAAGATAAGTGACATGCAACAAATAGTACAGTTGCTGATAATGCAAAGCCTAACACAAATGTATCATTTCACGTTACCGTATTTCTCTGGGATCATCTAAATTATTGTCATGTTTTACGTCATTCTGAGGAATCTCTCGTGTCTGTAATTTACATGACTTTTAAAAGTAACATTTAATATTAATGGCTTTTTAGGAAACTTTTTAAGTGCGTCTGTTTCTCGACAGTCCGTGATAAATAAATGTGGACCTAAATAAAAATAGGAGTGATTGAAAAACATAGCGTTTTTAATTATTGTATAAAGACTTAGCTTAAATATTTGTGGATTCTTTCTATATATTCGTGATTTGCCTATAGGTTGTTTTTTAATAGATTGTAATGATGAAACGAAAGCAGTAAGTGGTGTTTACACATAATCTCTGTAATGAAATAGTAATCATTTTTTTGTTTTATTCATTTGGATAGCAAGATTGGTAGAATTAATAAGTTCCTCTTGCTTATTTTTAAACAAAGCCTTTATAAAAAGTTTCTAGAATTATCAAAATTTAGGCTTTTTATAAACTACACAAGAAATCTCATCTAGCCTTTGCAACCTTCACTTCTGGATAGCAGTAAGGATGTACATTTGGCAGCAAAAGGACGAGTATATTGTCTAGCAGTTCACTCCCTATTACTCTCTGGCTGTGAGACATGGTAGAAGACGCGTAAGCTTCAGGTTTTTGACCATACGTGTTTTCGAAGTATCGTATCGTCAAACGATCGAGTAAGTAATATTAATGTTAGACGTAAGATATAATGCAAGGATGGCAAATCGATTCATTATGCAAGGAATCTCCATCGGTTAGTGTAGTTGGGACATGTATTTCTTATCCCTACCTCAGTGGGCAGTGTTAGTTGGTCTGTAAGTTAATCTAAAGAGAGCTAGAGGCGAGGCAAACAAAACGTGGTATCTCCGTAAAACCATTGATTGTTGGTCCGAACCATGTAACGTAAGTGTAGGCTGCGTCATTGGGGGCTGCTCATTATTCACAATCAGTGTTAAGGGACGATGAGTGAGGTGACTCACTCGATTACGACAGCCCAGATATATTCGCTCTTTTTGTCGATCCCATAGATCTTCATCTGTATCATTACGTGATACGTGTCCATCACTTCTGTCTTTTCAAACTATTTTCTCACTGCTCAGTCTTATCGTCATTGCCACTCATTAATTCAGCTGATTTACTATTCATCCTTTAGCTTCATCTCGTCGTGCTGATGTGTTATGGAAAATTACAACGGGGAACGTTTGTGTCAGGCACCACGTTGACCATTTACGCCGGTTACCCCTCGTGGAGGAGCAAAGGCCACCCACCAGCATTCTCCATCCAACCCTGTTCTGGGCATTCCTTTCCAGTTCTTTCCAGTTAACATTCATCCTTTTCATATCTGCTTCTATTTCCCAGTGTAATGTGTTCTTTGGCCTTCCCCTTTTCCGCTTCCTTTCCGGATTCTAAGCTAGGGCTTGCCTTGTGATGCAGTTTGGTGATTTCCTTAATTGTGTGTCCTATCCACTTTCAACGTGTTTTCCTAATTTCCTCTTCAGCTGGAAACTGGTTTGTCCTCTCTCACAAAACGCTATTGCTGATAGTATCCGACCAGTGAACCTTGAGTATTTAGCGTAGACAACTGTTTATAAATACTTGTACCTTCGTGATAATGGTTGTAGTAGTTCTCCACGTTTCAGCTCCGTACAGTAGAACTGTCTTGACGTTCGTATTGAAGATTCTCACTTTGAAATTAGACGACAGTTGTTTTGAGTCCCATATGTTCTTCAGTTTTAGGAATGCGGTCCTTGCTTTGCCGATTCTCGCCTTTACTTCTTCATCGGATTCTCCATGTTCATCAACCATGCTTCCCGGGTGCGTGAATGTTTCTACATCTTCCAGAGTTTTGCCATCAAGTGTGACTGGCTTGGCGTGCTCCATGTTGTATTTGAAAATCTTGCTTTTTCCCTTGTGTATGTTGAGGCCTATTGATGCAGAGGCTGTTGCTACACTAGTTGTCTTTGTCTGTATTTGTTCGTGTGTATGAGATAGGAGGGCTAGGTCATCAGCGAAGTACAAATCGTCTAATTGGTTTTGAGATGTCCGTTGTATTCCGTGCTTCCCCTCAGATGTTGAAGTCTTCATAATCCAGTCAATCACCAGAAGAAAGAGGAAGGGGGAAAGTAGACAGCCTTGTCTGACTCCGGTCCTTACTGGAAATGCACTTGTCAGCTGTCCTGCATGCATGACTTTCTGTCATATAAACCATTGCCATATTGGAGAACATTTTAATTTCTATGAAGCCACTTCTTAGCGGTTGAGGTGTTTGATTCTCAGTCACTACGTCTCAAGTTGGAACCGACTCTAACCGCTGCGCTATGGAAAACTAAGTAGTATCATGAGCCTTCAAACTCAGAATGAAGTTCATACCCAAGTACATGATGAGTACATTAATTTTTTTAATTTGATCAAACAAAGTGGCGGGAAAATTTGGATCTATTCTGATTACAGTTTTCACCACACACTCATGAAGTGTTACACATAGTGCAGATTAATATTACTCACATATTAGGTAAATCGGGACTACATTCTGTTCGATTCTTTTTTCTCTTTCAGATTATCAATTTCCAAAGTATTATGAACATTACTTTAAGTCTCATTTTAAATATACTTGAAGTAGATTGATGAAACGCGGTTGACTTACTTTTTAACAGAGTTAAGTAACTTTATTTTTCCAAGATTTTCTGCAAATAGCACTTTTTCAGACCCCTAAATGACTATTGAACTTCAAGCCAATCGATAGCAACTTTTATACTGGACAAACATAGAACTGACAGTCCAATTAAAGTCGTTTGAGTACTACAGTTTGTACTTTTCTTCACTTTAATGTAATGCATTGTAAAGTTGTTATGTCTTTACTCTACCGCAACAGTAGATAGCGCAAGTTAATTAAAACCTTTTTCTTATAAATCGTGTAGATGTTGATGCAGGTGTGATAACCAAGGCTGCACTTCGCCTTTGAAGAAAGCGCAACTGATGGAATCAGTTCATTGCTCTACTAAAATAAACACTTTTACCTACATTTATACATTTAATAAAGGTCGCTATTATCCATTCCGGTTTTCAAACTGTACTCGAATAACAAAATGGTTAAATCACCATCTGAAATAGTAAAGTTGTAACAGTTCTATAAGAACGAACTTTCCCACTGCTTGTTCTAGTCATTTTTTGGACCATCTATAATATTCATTAAGTTGGATGAGGCATAAAAAATGCGGTTGAACTTGGACAATAACAAAGCGTAACAAGTTCTAATGACTAAAGGTAATACTCATTTCGCACGGATTTTAAATTGAGTTACTTCCGCATTTCAATAAAGTCTCAATTTAAAATCTTAATAACTTGGAATCCTCTATCTTAATGGTTAAATTTCTTTACTTCATTATGATGAAACAAATATTATATTACTACTTTGGGTTACTTAATATTTTTAGGCTACTTTACAACAATAGTTTTACAATACAACAAGTAATTAAGCAGTCCTGTATTCATCAAAATGAGAGTTTGTGGAAATCGTAGTAATTTAATAGTTGAATTTATGAGTCGATTTAAGCTAGACTACCCTGGATGACATGAAAGTACTGGACGGCCATTTCGTCCTAGTATGAGACTCCTCAGCAGTGTGCACACACGATCCCACGTGCAGGATCTGAACCCAGGACCTTCGGTCTCGCGCGCAAACGCTTAGCCTCCTGGAGTTCTAGTGAGCAGCCGTGACCAGTGGAGTTCAACCGTGTCTGTTTTGAGGCAGTTACCCACTGAAAACAAAGGTGGACCGTCGCCCAGTATCGTGGATTGGTTGAAGTTCTGTATTAATTTATTTTCTTCTGAACTTTTTACTTCAGCGTAAATCCATCAAAAAAAATATTCTGTATGTAAAATTAATTAATCACTGAGCAGTAACCAATGTGATATTCGTCTAGTCCTTTTTTTCTGGTGGGATTCTATCGATGAGATTGCAATGTGATCACTAGCTTGAGTGATGACATCCACTACGATTTGTTGAGATGTTAAGTAACATCTGAGACTATGAAGCTGTGTGATGCGGATTCAAATCCCACAGAGTCTCAGTTTCTTTAGGATCCCAGGTATACTTTCCAGACTAGTCCCAGCTAACACTATACCCAGGTTCAGGCTTTCTTGCTAACTACATCCAACCACCTGACTTATTCTATTTATGTCCTTATATCTAAATGTGTTTCAGTTACTTCCTGTTACTTTTAATCCTGTTCATTTTAGTGGTTATTTTCTGCACAAATTTTAATTTTAGAAAATTCGCATCTAGAAAACTATTTCTTCGTTGTATTTATTTTTTATTAGTTCTGAAGGTATATTCTGTATTGCTTATGATATTCAGGTCTCGTTCCCGATTATTTTCTTTATGGGACAATGATTATTTTTGAAGAATTTTCACAATATTTTATGTATTTTGGTGTCATTGAGATTTCTGAGCTAGATGGTTTAGTTTTGAAGTCCTCATTGTCGTTCGGAACAAGATCATTCGCTCTTACCTTACGTAAAATTTAGTTGCTTAGTTATTCCACGAGGCTTAAAACAGCTTGTTCGAGTAGCCTTGTTTGTGATTGATTGCTTTCCTAGGTTTCTGTGTTTTTGTTTGTCCTTGTATTCGATCTCACTTTTTTTCCCTAATGACCTCCGGACACGATTTGTTCGGCGTTTTTGGATGATTTGGCAGATGGGATCTAAATCGATGTCTACTAATTAGTGATCAATCTGAATGTTATCCGTACAGAAACTCAAATATTCTTAGGATTTCGTCGACCCAGAATTTTGACGGTTTTTTGGATGACTTTATGTCCATATTTGTCTCAATACACTAATATCAGTGATAAAATATTTTGTTTTACTTATAGTTTGTGTATGTGTACCAAAGGTGAAGATGGCGTCCACTTTGTCCACCGCAATATTTATCGCACTTGGTTCATATTTTCAGATTATTTTTCAATTATCTTCCACTTTTGTGTTTTTCGATCCGTAATGAATAGAGCGGAGTGATTCCGTTGATCTAAATGATATTGACTACAAAGGGTTTTAAATGTTCGTGGTGATTTCTGAATTGTTTTTCACACATGGTGACACTAACGGTTTCATGGTTTCTGAGGTTGATTTTGCATTGGTGTATTGATTCAACAGACACTTTTTAACAAAGTTGTCAGGTTAGTCAATGTGGATATTTGCTATCTATCTTCGATTCGTCGCCTTATACTTAGGCTGTTTTTGTAAATTCGGTGAACATTTATTTCGTGTACCATGAACTGAACTAAGTTCCCCCCAACACAACGGATCTATAATGGATATTTTATATCAAGTCATATTGCTACTGTAATCGTTATCAGTAGACAATCTAATATACTAAATAAATGTTAAACAAAATCTCAAGAGAATTCATGTAAGCTCTTTTTGTCAAAAAGAATTATGCATTGATAACTTCACTTAATTTCAGTTGCTGAAGTTTTCTACAGATATTCCTTTTTTTCAACATCTTGTGAATACTTGATGCTCAAGTTCCTATCACCCTATTCATTCAAATCTCTTTTATCGTGAGTACATACCCTGTTCATGTGTAACTTTTTGAAAATTCAAACTGTTTCTTTTAAATTTTTCCCCAAGTCTCAGATTAATTTCGATACTGACATTGGTGAAAAGCAAGAATTATCCATCTCCCATCAACAATCGCAATCTAATCTATCACCTATCACTCCAAATGAATCATTTTTGAACATGGAAAGAAAAAGTATTGGAGATTTGTTCAGTACTTCTCTTACACCCGATTCACCAACTAATGAAGTACAACTGATACAGTATGTTTCTTATTTAATTTCATTCGCTTCTCCTTAATCCTGATAACAATAGTTTCTACAAGTCAGTCAATTCATGTGCTAGGTCCTCAGCAACTCTTATCGCTGAATAGTTAGGTTCAGTAATATACTTTTTTAAACAAGATAAATCAAGTAATTATTGAAATTGTAATGTAATGGTCGAATATTTAAATTATTGTATCACAGTTTCATTACTGTAAGGTAGCACTTATTTTCTGTTAGTAAATCATGTAATCATTTCATCAGTCAGTTATACGTAAAGTAGAATCTGGCACTCTTTCGCATCCGTTTAAGTTCCTACACTACCTCAACGGTGCGAGATAAAAATCTTATGACAAACATCTAGAGTAATAGAAGTAGCGACATTATCAGTCGTACTAAAAAGCAGTAGGCATAGACAATATGATTCAGGAAGAAAAAAGTGAATATGTAGAATATAAAAATATAAGATAATTTTAAAACTCAAGATCTAACAGCAGACAAAAAGGTAAATGCTACCGATTCTTAGCCATATTACTTAATATCTCAAACCACTGATTACGCTAAACACACCAGATAAACTTCATATAATATTTTTATACTTTATAGCTATTATGTAGTGCTTAACGTATTCTAATTTAACGTCAATTATCTCCGTATTTATTTATTTTAGTATACACTTTTTCAAATATAAATTGTTTCTGCAGTAATAATAGTTTTCATTTTCAGTTATACACGACTCCGTTGTTCCTCAAATAATAAATATTTTATTTATTTCCCATTCTTTCTTCAGAGAATCGTCAAACTATCAGCATATGTACTCAATTAAAACTGCAGAATGTAAAACAGGTAGGTTTATTTTATATCAGTTACTTGTTACATTTCCAGATAATAAAACATTTATTTTCTGACTCATATAATTTCATCATTTGGAATAGGTATACGTATTCAACTCTGAGCTATAATCTGTGTTTGAGAGCTAGTAATATAAAGCGGGTTGCTTAAATGAAAGTTGGTGAGATGGGGCTCAAACTTGCACTTTAATGGTTAATGGATAAGTTGGCAGTGAATAAAAATCGTTAGTCTATCGACTAGTAGTGGACTTAGGACTTAGGTGTGGCCATTCGCTTGACCTCACCTGGCCAAAACGAGGAGCCGACGAGATACACCCTCTGTTTATCTGGCGATACGATGGCTAGTTCTGGTGGATTAGCGGGTGTAGGCATAGCAATAAGTACGAGGGCAAAATAATCACTGTTAGAATGGATCCTCGTTAACAGTCGCTTATATGCTGTTCCAATAAACTGCTGGAAATAACACTCTCGTCGACTGAACTTTCAGGAATTGATCTATCAGGAGGTCCACTTATCGACTTAGAATACGCAGATGAAATAGTCCTGTTTGGTGAAGACGCTGACAAAATGCAGAGTCTTTTGATAGCACTGAGCAACAATGCTATGATGTTTGGGATGCGTTTCTCCCCCTCTAAATGCAAAGTTTTACTCCAGGACTGAGCTGCCTCAACACCTAAACTAAGAATATGGAGTGAAATAGTCGAACGCGTGGACAACTTCACTTATCTTGGAAGTGTGATCAGCCCTAATGTGTTGGTGTCTGACGAAATCTCTTCACGGACTCAAAAGGCTCGCTTGGCTTTTTTCAACCTACGTCGTTTATGGCGTAGGCGAAATATCCATCTATCAATAAATGGACGAGTATACTGCACAGCAGTTCGTTTAGTTTTACTTTTCGACTGCGAAATTTGGCTATTAAGGGTAGAAGATACTCATAAGTTACTAGTATTCGACCACATATATCTTAGAAATATTGCTTGCATCTGCTGGGATCACTGGGAAAGTAATAGTGAGGTTAGACGTAGGGTATTAGGGAATGATGGTAAATCAGTTGATGAGGTGATGAATCTTCATCGACTGAGATGGTTAGGCCACGTGTTACGTATGCCTGAACACCGATTACCACGACGAGCAATGCTGACTAGTATTGGTGATGGTTGGAAGAGAGTTAGGGGCAGCCAAACCAAAACGTGGCATCAATGCTTGAAGTCACTAACTTCTAGTCTGAGCCATGTTGGCAGATGCAGACTACCTGGTTGGGGTCCGCGTGATTATCGTAACCAATGGTTGGAGATTCTAGGTGACATGGCTCAGAATCGATCACAATGGCGTAGGTGTATACACTCTTTGTCTTCCCTTATACGGTGAGATTAAAATTACTTTATACCTTTATTCCCACCGACCAATCCTTATTTCTTGTATCATATCCTTATATGCAATCTTTATCTACATATATTACTACCATTGAAGTAACTACTATGAATTCGTTCATTTTGTTGTGCTAATGACGTATGATATCCTGGACTGAGGCATATATATGCCTTGTCCTTCATTGGAGCTGGCTAACTTTTCAGCTTGCAAAATATTTTTCATAGACGCAGAATAATACATATCGATCGGCCAAACAGAACATTTCCTCTTTGGTAGATGGGTGACCATCGTTTTTGTGCCATGAATAGCAAAATTTAGGGGAATAGTAGTATTATGTTTGTATCATTGAAGGATTTCCAACACCATAATATTTTCATAGTACAATTCTAAAAAGGTATTAATTGGTGTGATTTTTTGTAGATCGGTTCAGTTCTACGACAGTTTTTAAGATTCCATACCCTTATTATCATTTTTAAATAATTGACTGAGATTTTAATATTAATTTCCCTATGAAAATAACCTCCTCTTGCATGTGTTGATCTACGTGTGTGATGTATAATAATCATATTTTCTTTCTTGAGTCAATAATTGATAGGCCCTTATCATTATTTTTTTCTGTTTAGACACAGATCTATCTTGGGCTGATGATAATCTCAATGTAGATTCACTGAAAAATGGTATTGATAATGATGATGACAGAGATAATATATTCTCTATTGTTAATGTAACACAAAATTACACATTATGGAAAACATTTCTTACTGAATTAAATTATCATATTGAAGGATTGAAAAGTCCCAATCAATCTAAGTTAAATTATATAGCAATTCAACCTGGCTGGCTTTTAAACACGAACTCTGATAGTAATAATGATAGTGATTTTAGATCGTCTAGTGAATCTTTATGCTGGAAATCCGGACCTGCTGGGCAACCAACTGTTGGTGGTGGGAAAAATACCGGCACATATTATAATTTGTACTTAAGTGGATTAGCGATTTCCTCAGTACATTTGAAGAAAAATGCTGTATTTTGGATCCATTTTCTTACAGAAAGTGGTTAGTTTATTTATTTTCGTGTTTCAAAACTACTTTTATTACTGTCTTGTTATTATCAAGAATTAATTAGTATATGTGCACCATAATACAATAAGTCTTATTTTATATGGTTTGCTTCCGAAATTTTCATTTAGCTAGGCGGTTTATGAAGGTGTTAGTTAGTTAGTTAGTTAGTTATTTAGTTAGTTAGTTAGTTAGTTAGTTAGTTTCTTTACCATTATTGACTGACATTCGCTGCAAAATCACCGAAACCTAATAAGCACTGGAGCATTGTTTTGTTCTAGTTTGTAGCTCTGTTCCAGTGCTCACCTGTGATCTCATATTACATCAAACTTCAGACCTTTAATTTTCACAGTAAATAAGAATAAGATAATCTACATTATCTGACTTTAACCAGTTTAAGATACTTGTATTTAGTCCTCATTCACCTTGTGTTTATGTGTGTGTGGGACGTCAATTTACATTACCAAGTATTCATTCTCAAAGAAGAAATGCCTACCCAGTGATCCTTGATTTTCGATGACTTCTTAGTTTGTGTCAATCTGTGGTGATATGTACATCTCAAATATTGTTTAATTGTAAACCACAATGTGCTAATGATTTCTTCAATAACTGTATAGTGATATCTAAAAAATATATAGCTTAGATGTTATAAGGAAGCATGTTTCAACATAGCTATTTCTCTGCTGATTTAGTTATGCACTGCATTGGCAGATTCTGCTAAGATTATATTCATAACCCATGTCTACCGTCGAGTCGAATATTATAAAATCATTGTTAAAATACATCGTGATCTACGTGTTAATACTCTTTATACATTTTATGCGTAGTTGAAAGCATTATATGTATTGAACCATTGTACTGTTTGTAGATCCTCAGTGTTCTCATTGTTTCTGCAAAGCTTACTGAAATTCATCTCGTGATTAGCAACAGCACAATCCTAATTAATCTAAGCAATAATTAGAGGAATGTTACTTATCTAAAAGATGTAAATCACTTGTCTTTAGGAAATCAGGGCACAGAGACGTAAAACTCATCAATTTTTTTTGGGAATAAAATGTGTTCGACACTTCGTTTTACAAATTTGTCTTCGCAATTCGAAATGTGGTTTAAGTTATTTTGGTCTCACTAATATTATATGAAAATAAATTTGTCTTGTCACCACACTTGGTCTTTTAATGTATTTAGATATACCTATAAAGCTTTTTTTATGTTCACTACCGGCACTATCTATAAGCGTGAAATTCAATCAATTTCGCCAAAGTTTCCTAACATTGAAATTGTTCACTGTATAGACTATTATTTATATTAATAGTCGAGATTCCACTTTGAAAACGCCTTATGTTACCCTCTTTATTACGTTGAATATTTTTAGAAATCCTTTATATTTTATTGAAGTCTCGAAATTGGATGATAACCGTAACTAACCTAGTTCAATACTAAAACCAGTTCGAAATAACTTTTATAGATTTTTGTTCGATTTAACTGTATGTAAAAAAACCTATTGACTTATGGAGTTTTTAGACTATCGTTTCCCTTGGTTAGTAAATTTGTATTATTCATCACTCTTGAATTTGTACCAATATATCATGTTACTGGAAAAGCATTCATTTTTGTCGTTATTCCAATCTATTACCTACTTCGTTTTTACTTTGTTGTTTAAACAATCAAACAAATACACAACTTTTTCAAGATGTAAACAGAGTTCCATTACGGGAATGTTTAGTTGATATATACAATTTATTTATTCGGATACATCAATTCAATATTGGTCTTATCGTATGGGACGTTAAATGGTGGTATCGAATTACCTACGATCTACTTAAAATACCGAATCAAATAAAATTTCAAATTTATAACCCGAATTTAACGAATTGGTTAACTAATCCCGATCAAGGTCAAAGCTCTCTATTAAGTGAGGCCCAAAAATTGAATCCACATGTTGTTAATAGTATGCTGACTAAAGTTGCATCATCTGAATATTTAGGTAAGTGTATCAGTTATAAGACTATTTTTGCTATTATTTCGTAGTATTATTTTACCCAACTCTCCTTAAAATACTTGTGACTTAGTGACAACGTTAAGGTAATCAGTAGGAGATAAATATATGTGAAAGCGATTGAACATTTCTAATCGTTAACATAAACAATGGGAAGATTCGAACAATCTCTTCGAATGAATGTTTTCTTCCAAGTTTCGAAAATACACTTAACTTGTTCATTAGCTTATAAAATAGAATATCATTTCAGTATATGAGAACTAACTTAATGTTCTGCACAGTACTATATTTAAAAGCTGCTTAAATCAAAATATCCTGACGTATTTTTGAACTTTCAATCTGATGATTTGAGTTTCACTATATTTAGACAGTTATCGCTATTCAAAATATATTATTAACGGAATTCGATTATTTATTTACTCTGAAAAAGTGGCCTACATTAACTCACGAAACGTCAGAAATACAATTTTTCCACTCATTGGGGCATAACAAAAAATTTCTTTATTATTAAACTACTTTGTAGTTGACTTTTAAAATATTTTTATCTTCAGTGTATACATATGAGGATGTTTTATCACATTGCTGATAGAATATTGTTGTATTTTAATATCTCTGTAAATTGCATATATATATATATATATATATATATATATATATATATAGATATATATATATATATAGTTCTGAACTAAGTATTCTTTTATATCAAACGAATATTCTATGTATGTAGTAAATCAACACTGAGATGATGAACGATAATAACTTTATAGATAGTCCTTAAGTCGAATAGACCTACTAAACTGTAACGGATTCATTCTATAGATGAACAAACATTATGAAACTTAAAGTCAGTTACTCATAGCATTTGATTTTAATTTACAAGCACGTATTCTAATATTCTCTAAAATACGTTGAATCATTGTTTTATAAACATAGGTTCAACCAGAAAATTAATGATTTTCGATATTTTTATTTTATTGTGCCTTTCTAACACAAAATTTACCGACTGCTAATGTTTTATCGAATTTTAAATAATGTGATGATGTATGATTACCATTTCATTTAGGCAGTATGATGAACTGGTTTGTGCATCATTGACCCAAATTGCATTAGAATTTTGTTATTTCTTATGTATATATTACAGTGGTTTAACTGTGTTTATTAAATAAATTCATTCACAAAAATTAATTTGATGATTAAGACATAAAAATCAGTAATTTACTTAGATTTTTCTCAATATAATGGACACACTTGCTATTTTAAAATCTAATCAAATGGGTAAATATAATCTTAAAAATAAATCGAAATCAACATTAAGATTTGAGCATGATGTTGTGGAGACTTTTGAATTTTATTTCGATCACATACTGATCTAATTTAAGCAACTATCGAAAACCAGGAATCACGAAATGGGCGTTTCTTCCGGTTCTGTACTCTAGAGGTTGAACGTTGACCCTGAGTTCAATTCCTGGGTATGAATTCGTGGATGTGCACTTCTAAAAAGTCCCATGCTAGGACGAAACGGCCGTTCAGTACTTTCCGCTTTTCAATAGTTATCTAACTTGGATCAGTTCGTGATCTAAATAAAATTCAACAATAGTAAGGTTATCTAATCGTATTTCAAAAATTAAATTTCCGTGTTCTGTACCCTAATAATTTCTGACTTAAATCAGTTATTCTATTGGTGGATAGTGAGTGTTTTGCAAAATGTTCTTCTATAAGCACTTATCATCCTATTTCCATCATAACCATTATGAATTGGTGCGTATGATTAATGTATGTAGGAAAAGAATCGTCAAATTAGTAAAATTTTAAGCATACTAGTTCAAATCATTAGAAAATTAATGATGCATTAGGCAAATCGACTCAGAAGGCTCGGTTGATTTTTACTAACTTGCGTCACATGTGGTGTACGCGAGATGCCTATATGAAAACAGAGGAGTAGTATACTGTGAAGCAGTTCATTCTGTTCTACTTTATTTCCTTAAAACATGCTCACTAAAAACAGAATATTCTTAGGTTATTAAAATTCAATCTTAGATCCCTTCGAATCATTGCTTGTGTTTGTTGTAATTTCAGAGTAAATAACAATTAAGTTAGGTACTGAGTTATATCTAAAAAATATATATATATATCTAAATATACGGTTGAAATATTCAATATTTATCTACTAAAGTGATTGAGACATACGCTCAACCATCACCTACTTTGGTGCAAAAGGATAGCTGATTTAAGAGTAGGTTAAAAGAAATTTAGAGCTTTCCAAGCCAAGATATGGAATCATTTGGTGAATTCATTGAATATTGGACCAGGTATACTTGTAGGAACAAACCATCTAGATTAGGCAGAGATGGATAGTGGCTAGCAGTGGAAT